>NW_023461490.1:0-25554 GCF_013731165.1 Rhagoletis pomonella
AATATAGAATATAGAATATAGAATATAGAATATAGAATATAGAATATTGAATAAAGAATAAAGAATATAGAATGTTGAGTGCAGATAATACACAGAATATAGGCAATAAAACATAGAATAAGGAATAAAAAAGAATAAAGAATATAAAATTAACAATATAGAATCTAGAATACAGAATACCGAATATAGAAACATAGGGTCGATTATTTTGAAATCTTGGCTGAATTTTACTAAGACTAGATGGAGGTATGCCTAGAAGGCCTATGATATTATATAAGGAAATCTACTGAAAATTTTAGCGTCAGAAATTTTTCTTCAACTATTTTACTTTTGCACTTTTTGGCTTAGAATTCATTTAGAGAAAATCATTAATTTTTTAAGCACATCCATGTCTATAACTGAAATATTTGCAAAGTTAATTTCCAAGTACATTGTCTTAGCTACAAAATTTGAGTGTGGAGACCCATTTTATACTCCTCACTTTCGAAATTGCTCATACGCCACGTTGACTCAGCGAGGATGAGTTATAAAACTGCAATATGAAATGTAAGTACTACCAGTAATTTACTTTTAATGGCACATGTAACAAATGGAGCCAACAGCGGTTTGCAGCACTAATGCAAGGTGGGTGGAATGGTCAATAAAGCAGTAATTAAATTGGCGTGAGGAAGTAAAATGTAAAAAAAGCAGTGGTTGAAAAAACAACCTTTGGAATAAGACTCAGGGATGTTTTCACGAATAAGGTTTTTTATAGTCTCAATAAAACCCTAAAAGTGCATAATATCTTATCATGATATGGTTTATTTTAGGCCTAACTAAAGTTAAAGTTTTTGTAAGAAGTTCTTCCTTAAGAAAGCGTACCCATGTATTGTGCGAAATACGAGCACGCGTATAAGTGTATTGAGAGCACGATTTGCGAAATGCTCAAGAGTTCATTAAATAAGTTTGCCTTCTAAACCTGCATTATTTTCTTCCTTAATTCCCTTCCTCTATTTTTTCTACCGCAACACCAACGAAAATAATGAAAAATAAAAACTAACAAATATATGTTTGCTGCAACAAACTTCAAAATTTCTCAAATCAATATTAAAAAACGTGAAATATAAAATGAAAATCGCACACAACTACTCATACACTCACATGCACGCAGCAAAGGCGCAATGTAATTCAAAGCTGGTTGCAACAAAAAATCACACGCACACAAACAAAAGCGTGCTAAGCTTAAAAACAATACTAAAAGAAAATAAGTATAATAAAAATAAAAAAATAATAATAGTAAGTAGTATGACTATGATAGTTGTACTTAAGCCACAGTGGCACATTGTAGCAAAAGATAAAAATCGATCGCAGAGATATGAGAAAAGTTTCAATAGCATTTGCAAATGTTACGTATACGCAACCATCGCCAGTGGAGAGCAGCCTGGAGTATGCGGGCGACAGACAGCTGGTAAAAGAGCTGAGCTTCTGCCGCTGCGGCAAGTTCGTTTACTTGTTTGCATGATTTCGGCTTGTTATAAGTTTGCGTTACTTGCTGGTGATATTTCTTTGCGCCAATTTTCGGTTGCGAGCATTCGTATGAATTTTTCACTTCTACTGATTCGGTTCTTTTACTTTTTTTAACGCAGAGATTTAAGTTACTTACAGCTACAAGGGCGCTGGCGATGGCATTACACTTGCAATGCAGTTCAGTGGTCCCAGCTGCTGCTGCTGCTGCTGCTGGCTATCCTTTGCATACATAAATACCTTCAAAAGTATTCAATTTTATAATACGATTGAATGTGCAGCAACCAATCATGCGAAAAGTTGTACTAACTACAACAATGACTTTGCTGACGTTCGACAGCCAATTTGCATAGCATTTTTTCGGGTGCGTTCTTTCTTTTCGGTATTTTCTTTTGAGTATTCTTCATGTTGCTTTTAGTGGTTTAGGAAATACGTACTCGCCTTGCTTAGTAAGAAGATTCGTTTCAAAAGTTTTAATACTGAAATCTTCAACAATTTTTGTTTTAAAAGGGGTCTAACAAATTGGCAAATAATATACTATGTGGCGATCTTAGAATTAAATATTTAAAATATAAATAATTGGGGCGTATGTTTCGCATTAAAATATTTCAACTACACAATGTAGTATTGCAAAAAATACTGCATTTTTAGTTTTTCTCTTTGACGGCGGGATTTCCCTAAAAGGACTTTTAAGGACTTAAGAAAATTAATAAAAAATTAAGTGCAAAGTAGAAAAATGCTATGGGTATTAAATTAAAGAGAAAATTTTGTAAAACAAAGCCGGTTAAATTTTTTGGGGCATAAGGGCGATTAGGTGGAAAACGTACTTTTAAAATTTTTTACTTGCATAACCTTTAAATAATATTTTTTTTTTTTTTGCAGCACGGCGATCAATTGATTTTCGTACATATAAGGGTTGGGACTACCCGTGTATAATCGTGTATACGGATAAAATCCGGATTATGCGATTAATACCCGTTCATTTTGTTATCCGGAGGGCGGCTAATTCATTCATAGCTATATTGTTTAATCTCGAACCTCTCATTATAAATTAAAATAATAATCCGACAGAAACCGAAAGTAAAACAAAATCCTTTTTAAATGTAAAATTATGTTATATATTCAAATAATTTTTAACGATTTTCTCCACCGGCAATAAAACAAAGCCTTATCAATAAAAAACACTGTGAAATATTTCAAAAGTATTGGTTGCTACTTGTTTTATATAATTCTTTAACAATATTTTTAAACAAGCCACTGTTCGCAAAAATATTTACTTATGCTCGCCGCAATCTCTCTAGAGAAGGAAAATTTATATATTAGCAACGTTAGAAAACTCTAATTCCGGTGAACAGTGAACATTCGCTGTGCAAGCTAGAAATGTGAGAAGGACTGGCAAATGCTCTCCGGAATGTTGTCTATCGAATGTAACTACTTTTTTAAATTTTATTCGAATTTTGCAATACTAATTTATCGCCGCCTAGATCGTTCAAATACCCCTATGGGCGGCGTTTCGCACTTTTTTCCATATAAAAATGAATTTCTTGTGCAAGAAAATGCGCAAGACCGTATACAAAAAATATTTGAAAAAAATCAATGCAAAGTTTTTAATAAATTGCTCTTGTTGAAAAACACCACGAAAGCTCTCTGCAAAAAAAACATACTATAAATCGATGCTATTTTTAAGCGGCATAAAAGTTGTACTTGCTTTACTAAAATATCACAAATATATCATATTTCTAAAAACTCATATTAAATAGTTAAATAATTTTATGAAAATTTTTAGAATTTTTTAAAAATTCTGCAAAAAGTTTGATTTACAGTGACTCAAACAAATGACAACGTGTTAATTTTTTTTTTAAATATTTGTAATGTGTTTTGAGCTAAATTATTTTGTGTTTTATTTCTATAAAAGTAGCGCCCAAGCTTTAAACAAAACCATATAAATCAGAGTTTCAAATTTTATACAAAATTTAGGAAAATTCAAGAAATTGTCATCAAACTTTCAAAAATTTTAATCTGAAGCTTTAAAACATTTTTTGGTATGCTGCTTCATAACCCATAAAATTTTATAAATTTTGTTTAAAGTTTGAAACTGTAATTTATATGGTTTCGGTTAAAGCTTGGACGGTATTGTTATAGAAAAGAAATTTAGCTCGAAAAACAATACGAATATTTAAAAACAAAATCAACACATAGTAACTTGTTTGAGTCTCTGTAAATGGTTTTGTTTAAGGAATGGACAATATTGTTATAAAAAAGCAGCAACAAAAATTTAGCTTGAAAAACATTGTAATCATCCATTTTTGAGCGCCAGTGTAGCTGCTCAAAAGAACCTTTTTAACGATTTTTTTGTGGTCCTGTATTATGAATTCCCTTAAAAACTAACCTAGTTTCAATGAATCCAGCGGATTGAACACTTAGCTTGACGATTTAAAAAAAAAAACCTGGTGATATTTGATTAATTTTTTTCGTCGACCACCCTATTTACTGAACCTTAATTTAAAACAAAATGTTTGCTAGTAAAATAATACTGAATTCAGCCTTCTCAGGTTTGGTTGTGTTTGAATTTCAGCAGAAACTTATGAAATAAAACAAAGTAAAGGGGTAACTGGGTCATTTTTGAACCAATATTTAATTTTTGCAAATAGTTAAAAATTAAAATTTTCTAGCGTTGCCTTGTCCTTATGCGCGACCACTAGTATTTAATATATCCTTTGAGACTAAAACGCAGCTTCTCCGAAGTTCACAAGTAAATATATGTATAAGCCTGAAAAAATAAAGCCTATTCCAGTAAAATTTAATATACACACACATATATGTATGTGTATTTGTGTATAAAATCAACAGCTCCTTAAACTGGAATCAGTTTTTGCGCAAAATTCTTGTAATTTTTCTACCAGATTTCAAATATATATTTAAAGTCTTCTCTAAATTCCCAGGCTTTAAATTTAATCACCCTTCATTATATGCCTTTAAGCATTTTCCTTAATTAATAACTGAAAAAAGCAGAGCAAAAAATTGAACACAAGCAGTAAAAAGCTCTAATCCAACGAGCGAGAAAGTAGAGTAGGCCAACATCAGCAGCTGCAGCAGCAACAAACATAGCAATCAGCATTTACTGCTGGCTATGGACACTCAATCGGCTGAGCTGCTGCTAAACACATCCACAAACATACGTAACTACCACATGCACACTACAAACAGTAATACACACACACACACACACACACCGGCGGGTATGTACCAATAAAATAGCAGCGAGATTACAAGCCCATCATGATAAGGAAAAGACAATTGAGGTACAAGGCGAAAAAAAAACATACAAAAAAAACGACGGAAATATAAAATAGACATAAATGAAAGCGAACAAGAGAGAGTGTCAGCGTAACGAAAAATGGACAAGAAGAATCGATTTTTTCTTGAAACATTTTTCTTTTATGTATTTTATTTTTTGCTGCCACTGCCACAACCGCTATTACTGCTGATGGCTGTCCGCCAGCATTTTTCTTAAGTATGTCAATACACGTTATAATGTCATCAACTGCAGCCAACATTACCTATCCAACAAAGTGTAATTATCACTGTCGTATTTATGTAGCGACCAAAGTGTGAAGCAGAGCTGGAAGGAGGGGTTGTAACTAGCAAGAAAAAAAGAAGCAAAATAAAAAAATATAATAAATATAATATTTACTTAGAATAGAAAAAAATTGTAGTAAAATGTAGTCAACAGAAGCATCTTCATAATCATTAATTTTAACGATGAGTAGCAGCGCAGTAATGGTAGCGACGGCGGCGACGGCGGCGACAACGTCAATGTTTGCCACCAAAGCAGCAGCAGCAGCAGCAGCAGTAACAGCAGCAATGAAGCCAATGTTCCTGTCACTGGTAGAAATACATATAGTTAAACGGCATCTTTTTCATTTCTTTTCACTTCACGTTGCACACAGCGCACTTGCAACACGTTGTCGCATCGCCTACTAGACTTGTGGCTCTGTCGCTGGGACGACAGTCGTTTGGTCTTTCGGTTATCCAATCGGTTAGCTCATCGTTTGATTACTTGGTTAAATGGATGCTTGGCTGAGTGTCTATAGTAGCAGTGTGCAGTGGCCACAAGTGGTGAGGCTAAAAGAAAGAAGCCTCATTTTCCACCGATTTTCATTTTCTGTCATTTCCTGATTGTCGTTTTTCATTGCATTCATTTTTGCTTTTTGCTACTTTCGTTATTTGTAATTTATTTGACTGGCAATGGAGGGTGTAATAGTGTGAGTATACATACATACATACATACATACATACATACATACATACATACATAGGTATGTGTATATGTCCTAAGCTCAGGTGAAATGACATGCAATTGAAAGGGTCTCCAAACCAATTTTTTGTCTAAATGACTGTCTGTCGTGTGTACACCACTTACCTGCACGTACGTACAGAAGTCATGCAACGAGTATATAGAATAGTGTCTGTTGAGTGCTTTGTGGCAATTTAAAAGCGTCTAACCGAACACACACACACACGCGCACACGCTAGCACAGCTACAAACGCCTACAACGTAGCCACGTAATGCACTTTAATCAAATGAAATGATTTACAGACACAGTGGTAAATACAAGCATGTATGCGCATACAGTATGGGCCAATAAAATAGCGCCCTCATTTCAAAGTGATATTGTTTACCACTCATGTTTTTTTAAATTATTTTTAGGAATTTTCAATTAAAATACAGTTCATTCTCTAACAAAAGCCATATTAACTCAAGTTTAAAACTTTGTAGAAAACTACAAAAAATCAACAAATTTTCAATGAAATTTCAAGCTTTTTTCTCAGAATATTAGTATTTTTTAAGAACGCAGTTTTATAGCCCATTCAGTTTTAGTGTAGCAATATGCAAGTTGTTTCAATTGGCTAAATATGACCGTTGATTTTTTAGAACTTTTTTCGCCGAAGGTGTTGCGGTTTTCTTCCATATAAAAACAAATTGTGTTTATTCGTTATATGTATGGAAGCAAATGCACCAAAAAGTATTCTAAAAAATCAACGGTCATTTGTAGCTATTTGAAACTTGCACATTGTTAGGCTTAAACTGAATGGGCCATAAAACTGCATACTCAAAAAAATTCGAACATTTCTGAGAAAAAAATTTGAAATCGGTTTATATGGCTTTTGTTAGAGAATGAACTGTATTTTAATTGAAAATTAAACATAAGTGGCAAACAATATCACTTTGAAAGGGCGGTGCTATATATATGGCCAATACTGTATAAACATATGTACAGCGCTATTTTTTTTATTTCTGCTCCACCCCACACGTTGGTGTAAACATTTACGAATGCCACCCTTGTGCGTTTATGCGCATTTGTGACAAATTACATTGCCTAGTTCATTCCTTCTGTTTGTTGGCAACCACAATCAACCATCAAACCAATGAATGACGCTTATCACAATGACCGGCACGTCAATCGCTCGCCACCGTATAGAGCATAGCATTTACCGAATGTGAATTTATTTCTCATTTCTCCCTACATTTTATTTATCGTATAGCATTTTTCATTTTCATATTTCTTTTTTGTTGTTGTTCTTTTATTTTTTAGCACGAATTTGTTGCATGAATTCTAATGTATTTTAGTTCAATTAATTTAAAATGCAGTTATCGTAGCAATGTTGGTAATTTTATTTATTTCGTAAACTATGCATAAAGAATTATTTTGAATTTAATAATTTGATAATTTTTTTATTAGATTTTTCTTGGAGCACAAGCTTTCAAAAAGTCAATATGTCAAAAACTCAGCTCAGCGAGCGAGTTCATGTCAAGAATAATATCGTAACAGCTTTAACGGTAAAAACTCCCCTTACAATATATATTCTCGCTATTTATTTTTTCGATCGCAAAGTATTCAAGTCGATCATAATAACTCAGATCAGAAAAATATAATCACAATTATGTATAACGATAGAAAATGACACAAAAACTAATAGTCCAAAATTATGAATATTTTTTAACGTAAAAATTAACAAGCATAATGCTGGATTTCCATTTTGCGTTAAATGGCAAAAATTGTACTGAAAAAGTTGCGCATTAAAAAATATTCGTGTCATTACGTTCAAAAAAAAAAAATCTTAAATACATAATCGACTCAGGACGTTTTATCGATTAAGTATTGGGTGCCGTTCAGAATGTGGCAACACAGAGTATAATCTCCTAATTTTTTAAGTGAGCTCCGGTTACATGGGGCTGCCACCTAAGCTAAACTAACCTAAGGTTAAAAAAATAATCACTAAATTCATTTCCACAGAGAATTTTTTAAATGCCTTCAATTTTTCGTCATTTCAATGCCTAGTGTAAATTCGGCACAACGATTTTGAGATGTTCTAGAAAATATATAGATAATGACTATTTCTTTTTTACCCTAGTTCAGATGACGCAGTCACTTGGGGCATTGTTATAAAATATGATAAATGCTGGGCGCAATTTTGCAGAGAAATTGCGATCAATTGAAAACGAATTAACCAATAACAGTGATAATATTGGCAAAACATTTTTTTTGCTTGGAATTGCTTATTAAGGTTTTCCGATCATAATTTGACCATGCATATTTTATTTTTATTTCAACGTTTTGAACGTTCATAGGGTTTTGAACATCTATTTTTAGAACTCCGTACTGCTTAAGAAAATTTGGCTTCATAAATTTTTCTTGAGCATTTCTTTAGTTTTCTAATATGAAGTTGTAACAGTTTTTGAGATTTTCATACTACGCTTAAAACTTAAAAAATAATTGCAACTGTTAACGACTTAGCCTTGGTTTCTCGGCTATTTCCCAATTTCCGGCGATGAAGATTCCAATGTTATTTGTCGAATGAAACGAATGTCTACAAACAACAATATGGTTTATATTAACTTCAGCTTGATTTCTGCTGTGATACAACAGTTACAAACCTAAGGTTTGTGTCTTCGAGAAGGCATTGGCGTCATTGAAGAGAATAAAAATTATTTATTTTAAATGTAAAATAAGGAATATTCAAAAAAAAAAATTTAGTTTTGGAAAGAAATAGCACTTTTTTATTAAGAGAAAAAAGTGACAGCTCCATCAGGGGATGTCGAGAGGTAGTTTTTCGTCTATTCAACGCTCTTATTTGCGAATAATACTACATTGTCCGTTGTAATTTTTCTGTCCTTGAAATAAACTGAATAAAAAGGAAAACATTAGTTTTATTTCCTTTTTTCGAGCATATTTGCAAGCATATTTAGTAATGTTTTCATGCTTAACTAAGCGCTTAAAATTAATTTTTTCTTGCTAATTTTTTTCGGCGCTGGTGATAATGCATTGAGTGTGACCGAAGTTGATTCTGAAGTGAGGCAACTAAAAATAGTTTTCAGCCATTATCCACTACAGTACGTCGCCAATCGAAGGTATGTACCACGCAAACCAAAGTACCCAAAATCTTTACGAAATCCATGACCAGCTTGTCATCCAACTAAATATGCCTAGGTCATTAGTTTTCAAGCTTTCATTTGGTCTTCGTTAAAGTTTTAAATATTCTATGATGTCACGAACAATGCCTATAATAATCAGCTGCTATGTGTGGAATCGGCAAGCTTTTTTTGGCAATCATATACATCAATATGCTGATAAAATACATACACAAATATAAATCCGGGCTATAAGTGTTTACATGAAACTACTCTGCTCGTTTTGTTCTGCCTTTATTTTATTTAATCGATTTGTGTTTTATCTTGCCACTATTATTTTTTTATATTATCAGCAGTAGAACTTTTTCGCTTCATTTTCCCACACATCATTTTCCAATTTTCGGCCAAATTAAAATTCAGTCTACGTTCCGTACTGTTGCTGCAATAACAATATAGTTAAAATAGCAGTTTAAGCTGACCGGCGCGTACATGCAGACATATGTTCATACATATGTACATTCATACATACACGTTTAAAAATGTATTTGTATTCGCAGATAAGTAACTGTGTGCACTCAAATTGATTGATCTATTTTGATTTGTTGTTATTTTAGTTTTCGTTATTTTGTACGTGCTTGTATTCGTTTCTCATTTATTTTGTTTTTTTTTTCTTTTATTTATTTTTCTGCTGATTTTATTTTGCTTATCACGCACAACAGTTTTGATGAACTTTCCAAAATTGGACAAGTTCCAAGCTTTCATTGCCGCTGAGCTACAAGCAAGTGCTGAACGAAATTGGCAGCACTAATTGGAAAATTGTTTAAAAAAAGAGCAAACAACCCGTACCTTTAGTTATATTGGAGCTCACTTGATAAAAAGAATATGCAATTGCCGTTGAAAAGAAGGTGAAAAAGTATTCGATTGCACTTGCAATGAATCGTAGTAAATTTTATTTGCATATAAAATGCTAGAAATAAAAATATTTTCAATTTAATTATACAGTAACTGCTAGATGAAATTTGGGAGAAACTTTCAGAACAATATACCTCATTCAATGGTTTTATTAATAAACATAAACTTTATTTTTTGCTTACACCCACTGGAAAAAGTTGTGGTACAAGGATTATTTTTATAATATTCACAATGTTTTCCATACAAAAAATGTTCCGTTATTTTTTTATATACTTAGTTCATTCCATAAGGTAAACCGGTTAATATACATATAAGTTTTAAAATTGCTTTAAAATTTAGAAAAACTTGCAAAATGTTCAGCAAAATTGAACTGGTTTATATTAAGAAACGAACAATTTTTTTTGTAAAAAATTACCGATAATTTTTTTCTATAAAAAAAAATGAAAAAAATCTCTCTACCGAAACTTATTCTAGTAGATGATGTAAATAAACTTTTGTGGAAGTGGACCAACGTGGTCAGATTTTTCAGGATCACACTACCTTGTAACCAACAATAGTAACCAAAATGGTCCAAATATATGGAAAAAATATGATTACATTAACATTGCGATGTCATTGGACCTGACCACCTCTGGTCCGCCGCTGCATAACATGGGACCACCTAGACAACTACTCCTTTGGACCATGGCACATTCGGCAAACGAATCGTATTGACGATCGGCCACGAAAAGGTGGTGTTCAAGACATATAGCAGTTTTTTACGTTTGAAGTGGTCCAGGTAAGCATAACAAGTTACTAGTATGCAACCTGGTCCTTTTGCTCATACTTTAAAACTACGATCTAGTGGACCACCTGGTCCTCAAATTTTTGCAGGGTACACATATATCTTTGTCACATGTGTGAGTGTCTCGACAGCAGATAGCGGCTTCCTTTACTGCTCCCAGCCTTAATTTTTGCTGTTGTTCATTCTTATCAAAACGTTATATGAGGCAGTTGAAAAGTTTAGTCATACATATCTTTTGGTTTTAAGTAGATTGTAAGCTTATGTTGCAGCAGACTGATAAATAAATCTTTTCTGCGGGCCATTGGAATACCGCGTCTTTAAATAACCTGAATCTTTTGGGAGGTTAGTTTCCCCTAGTGAGCTTTTAAGTAGTTTCCCTCCTCATTCCTAATATAGCAATGGTGTTATATTTTGATAATTCTGTTTTTATTTCCGTGAGACCCACACTATGTTATTTTTGGATTGATCAAATTTTGAGTCGACCTCAGGAGTGCACCTGTATGTATTTTATATGGAAAAAAACAACTTTTCGTGGTAATGGTATGGATATCTTCAAAATCAATATTTTTCGATCGGAAAACTTCAGGGGACTTCCGATAACTACACAAAATTGTTTATTTAACCATTTTTTAATACTAAAGATTTTTTATTTATCCCCCCCATTGCATTTTCGGGCATTTTCTAGAGGTTTTGGCGGACCTGTAAAATATAATTACTTTGACAAAATGGTTAAAAAAAATAATTGGGTATTATTATTGGGAATCTTGTGAATAGAAAAGGAGTGCTCCGGTTGAAATATAATGATTTTCAAGAATTCTATACCATTTCTACGAAAAGTTGTTTTTTCCCATATAAAATACATGGAAAACTTTGAGCGCTTTGAGCGACCTCAAAATATTTTTTAATTTCAAAATAGGAAAAAGGGGTATATTTTTTTCGGTATAGAATAATCCTAGGGGGTGTGAGCTTAAAAAATCCTACTTTACTTTTTTCACATGCATGTTTGCACCACGCTAATGTGCATGCATATATCGATGGCTGTGTGGAAGATCGACCTATCTCGGCAGACAGTTCAAAAACGCCCTCTCTCAGAAAGCTTTTCAAGAACGCCCTACTTCAGAATTTTATTGAAGAACACCTTTCTCTAAATTTGGTTGAATGACGCCCTATCTCATGATTCGGTTCAAAAATGCCCTATCTCATATGAAAATACATTGAAAATAAGCTGAGATAGGGCGTTTTCGAATAGGCAGCTGAAATAGGGCGTTTTTCGACCAAATTCTAAATAACGGCGTTCTTGAAACGTTTTTTTGGGAAAGAGCGTTGTTGAAAAATTTTCTGAGATTGGGCGTTTTCGATATCTACGTATATATCGTTTGATATTGCAAAGTAGTTGGAAGCTATTGTTATAGTTGTAAATAGGTTAATTGATTTTTTTTTTTATGATTGACTGTGCAGGCCGAAAAATATCCAAGAAAAAACCTATTTTAAGCAGGGACCGAACATAACATTTATTGATGAAAACAGTCATTGAAAAATTCACTATGAAGGAAATGTTCTACAACTATGTGACACATACCAATCGATTTCTTTTTTCACCGAGACTCAAATTTGAAAATAAATTTTTATTTGCAATTTTTATGCAAAATTTAAAAATAACAATTATTTTTGATTTTTATAATATAAATCTAAAATAACAATTATTTTTCATTTTTAGCTAAATAATCTGAAAATAACAGTTATTTTTGATTTTTATATTATATGTCATAGATAACAGTTATCGAAGGCTTTTACTTATAAAAGTCATCAATAAAAAAGCGTTGTAAAATCAGTCAGTCACTGTTAGTTTAAAAAGTCATCAATATAAATCAGTCACATCAGTCATTTTTCACAGTTAAGAGGGTGCTGGAGAACAAAAGTTTACTACGACTAATACAAAGTCAGTGACTGATTTATATTGATGACTTTTAAAATTAAAAGTCACTGACTGATTTTTATATCCGAGCGCACTTGTGCGCAAGGGTATTATAACTTTGTTCACATAATGGTTGTTTGTAGCAGGCAAAACGAATCGAGATAGATATAGACAAATGTATACATAAATGATCAGAATGAAAAGATAAATCGATTAAGCGTTGACTGTCTGTCCGTCCGTCCGTCCGTCCGTCTGTGCACACGATAACTCGAGTAAAAATTTAGATATCTTAACGAAACTTTGTACGTGCACTTCTTTCGGGCGTAGGACGGATGGTACCTCCCACATAACGGTAATTACTCCCACATAACGGTAAATACGAAAACTGCGATATTTTAGCAACTACTAAAGATTATTCAATCAAAATTGATATTTACAATAACTTTTAGACGAGAAATAAGAATATTATAAATTTATGGAAAATGGGCACAGCCACGCCCACTTATGGTTACATGTGTATATCTTGGTAACCGCTCCACCAATTTCTTCCACACTTGGCACAGTTGTTAGCCTTTCTATAGCATACCAAATGGCCGAAAATTTTTAAAATCGGACAATAACCACGCCCACATCCCATATAACGGTAATTCAGAGAAATACGAAATCTTCGATAAATCTGTAAATATTAAAGCTAATTTATTCAAAATTGATGCGTGCAACAATTCTATACGAAGAAATACGTTTATGATAAAATTTTGGAAAATGGGCGTGGCACCGCCCACTTACGACCACATATATGTATCTCGGTAACCGTTCTATCAATTTGTGCCAAACTCGGTATGGTTATTGTCCTTGCTACATAAAAGCAAAACGTTGAAAATTATTGAAATCGGACTAAAATTACGGCCGCTTTTCATATAACGGAAAATTTTAGAAATGCTTGAAACTTCAATATTTCGAAATTTAAGGACGCTAATTTACTCAAAATTGATACTTACCATGTAGCGGTAGCTTTCGGAAAGGTGAAAATCATATATTTAATACCTGCGCCGGGTATTTAATGTTCGGCTCCGCCTGAACTTAGACTTTCTTACTTGTTATTTATGACTTTTATATATAAAAGTCTTCAGTAACTGTTATCTAAGACATATAATTTAAAAATCAAAAATAAGTGTTATTTGCAGATTGTTTAAATAAAAATCAAAAATAGTTGTTATAGAGATATTTTTTAATAAAAGTTGTAACTGTTACGGTCCCTGATTTTAAGCGCTTAAATAAGCACTAAGACACTGGTAAATATGCTGGCAAACATGCTCGAAAAGTGACTGTCGCACGGTGTAACAAATTTCGCAGCGCCTGCCAAACCATAAGTAGACCATGATAAAAGTCTGCTATCAGATAAACCTACTGAAAGCTATATTCCCCAAACTTTAAATTATCGTTCGCTTGAAACTGTGTATCAACAAAAAGAACTATACATATATGTAAGTAAAGAAAACTCTCTGTTCAAACTTACTTTGAATGCTGCTTTTGAAATATGGCTTCAGTTCTTAAGTTGCTTGTCCTTGTTGTATGTCATTTATGTAGACACATACACATATAGTATGTGTGTAAGTATGTGAGATGCGAGTGAGTAGTAGTATTTGTTTTTATGCTAATAGTAGTTGTTCAATTTACATATATTTATTTGTTGGTTCTTGTATGTATGTAGTAGCAAAAAAAACAAACGGCACTGGCTTCAATGTGCCTTAGGTAGGTAAGCACAGTTGCCAAGGAAATTTTCATAAATCTATGCACAGGAATTTTGAACACAAATTTATGAGTATGTTTTTAATTTTTGTATTTTCAGTATGTAAAATGCACGATGATGAATATTTTTTTTTGCAGAAGTTTGAATGAGACGAATTAGAGTTTACAAAGTAATAGCCAATGATGAGATTTAATTTCGATGTGTTATTTTGTTTTTTATTTATATTTATATTTTTTTGTAGAATTCACAGAGACACTGGAAATGGTAAATTTCAATGGTTTTAAATTTTTTTGTTAGGTATTTTTTTTGCTTAGTGTCTAGAGTAGTGCGCGAGTTATAGGTGATTGACGTATACAAACGTATTATTTGCTAGGTATGCAAGTAGTTAGTACTGGTTTAGTTGGTAATTTTTAAAACTAATTAATTATAATTTTTTTTTTAATTTTATCTAATTTTCTTTTTGGGTTTGTTAAATATTAATTCCTGTGTTCTGCATTTAAATCTAATTTTTTTTTGTTAGATTTTTTTAGTTTTTAGTTCTCATAATTTATTGATTGCTGTTTAGCGTTAATTGCAATTTGTCAGATTTGCTTAATATTTTAGGATTTCTATTTTATTGTTGCACTTTTAGCTAAATTTTCTATTCAAATTTATTTGCTGTTGTTGTTGCTACTTTCTTGTAGTGGTTTTTTTCTTATTTTTAATGAAATTATTTAACGCAACTTAAGTCTAGTGAACACAATAGCAATGTTGGCTCTAACGACTGCTGCAGCTGTTGCTAGTCGCTGATTGAATGATATTTTAATTTTAATTTTAATTTTAATTTTAATGCAATTTTTTATTTTTATTACTAATTTTTTTTTTCTACAAATTTATGATTATTTTTTTCTGCAGTTTGTTCACAACACTGGCTAAATATCTTTTTTTGTCTTTTAAATCTCCTACTTATGTTACTGTCAAAAATCCGCTATAAATTTACTTTAAAATTTTCACATTTCACTTCACAATTGCCAAGCGCTTCGCCCCTGCGCTTATGTTGCTGCTGCCGCTGACTGCACGGCTATGGCATGACTGTTGCTGTTTACTTCTTTACTTCAATTTACGAGCAACTTGTTTTTCGCAATTTCTCAACTCATTTCACTCGGTGCGAGCAATTTCAGTGATTTGTTGCACGTTTTATGTGTGCCACATCATTTGCTACAAAGTGTTGCAATGCAATGTATGCAAGCAGGCTATCTGTGTGCGTGTGTGTGTGTGTGTGTGTTTAAATATATCTAGTAAGTAAGTAGGGACGCGAGACGTCTGCGAGACTGGTTGCAGTTAATGAAATGTCGCGAATGTTGAACTTTAATAGCCGTTTTTTGTGTGAGACACGCGGACAGTCGTAAAGAAAGATAATGCACTTGCAACAGTTCAACGCACACAAAATGTGACAGGCAGGCATGCACACAGGCGCTTACACTAACACAAATAGCAATTAGTTGCACTTTACTGCGAGCAACACTCGCGATTTTTTCTTCTGTTTTCTTAAACCCTCGCCGAGTTTTTTCCACTACATACACTGCACTTTGTCACTTTGTTGTCACTTTCACAACAGCTGTTATGCTATTGTTGTTGCTCTGTTGTTTTTCATGCAATTTTATGCACATTCGCGTTGGTTCTTGGCACGCTCGCTACGTTTGCTACGGTGTCTTGTGGGAGACGCGCGCTCAATTTTTGATTGGTACGTGTTGCACACTACTCGAATCTTACTTTCATCTCGTGGTAAGCACTACTTTTTTGTGAAATAAAGTGCTGGGAAATATTATAAGAAAAATTGTACTATTTATTATGCGCGGCACTACTTTTTTCCAAACCTTACGTGGAAAATCGATAGGCGAAGGGCGTAAAACAAACCTAACTATTTTCACTAATGACACCAAAGCATTTGCCTGGCTGCCACGCCGATACACTTCACTTACACGCTGACTGATGGCGCATACAAAATGCCAGCCATTACTGCCAAAAGAAGGCAGGCAGCCTCAAAGCGAAACCCAACTAGAGTTACTTGTCCTCATTTCACGAAAAGAAAGCGTTTCCGCGTATGCGAAAAAAATTAGCAATTTGAACAGCTTTCACGCACTCGCTCTTTTTTTTTTCTACAACTCTATCTAAAAGAGCAAATTTTGTTTAAATTATTTTTTATTCGATTTCATTTTTCCTGCCGCTTAACAGAAAGTAATTTTCAGTATTCCGCAATTTACACACACGCGCGCGCGTAAAAATTTTTTAATCATCTAAGAAAACGGACGAACACGGAATACATCAGCGAGCGTATACTGACAGACGCACCACCTCGATTATTTCGAATCCGGAGCCATACAGTGGCTCAGCGGATAGATTCGCCAACGCTAACGCTGCTGCCTACCACCACTGGCCCTCTTCGTCCTCGCGCTCGCCACGCGCTTCGTCGTCGTCGTCGTTGTCATCGTCATCAACATCAACATCGTTGTCGGTGTCGGTGTCGTATATGTATATGTATGTCTCGTCGCCGTCGTCGAGCCGTTACGCTACGAGTATACGATGTTTAACATCGATGTGAACGCCGAAAGTCTCTTAGCATCGCATCCTATGCCAGGGCATCGCTCCGCACCACAAAAGCATCGTCGTTGCTAGTCCTTTGCAGGTAGGCGCGTACAAATTCTCAATAGTTCAGTGAAAAATTTTTCGTTTTTATTTATATTTTCTTGCCTATGCTGCCGCTAAAGCGAAGGATATATGCTAGAAGAAAGCAGTTACGCATACAATAAACGCCACAAACGTATAGTAGCGTATGCACACACACACAGACAGCCATCGAGCTACATCAACATAAGCCATATAAAATCTCAAGTTGGTTGAGATTTTCCGTCGAAATTTTAGGTTTTTGGAATTGCCCATTTTTTTGTTAATCCTGTTGTTTTTGTTGCTTTTCTTTCTATTTAATGCCACTAGCTCTCCGCTGTTTGCAACAATACACTTCAGCGTCGGCAATTATGCGTCGTGTCTGAGCACACAGCATCCACCTAGCCGATGAGCAGGAGCGGTTAGTGAGCACCTAATGTGCGAGCAGCACATGTAAGAAGCAACTCATTTTCTTCAGCAACACGCGCACACGGCGTATACGCAACATTTCAGCAAATACTCCAATAGCTCTCTGCTTCTTCAGTAGACCACGTCGTATGAGTTAATTGAAAATGTTGTGCAACAATGTTGCTTGATACATACGTAGCTGCGAAAACATTAGATTGTTGTAGAAATCATAGAGAAATGTTAGCCAAACGGCTAAAGAGAAAGATTTAAGAAATCAGCAGAAACGTAGCAGCACACCACAAATGGCAGAGCGACTTTTGGGTAATTGCAAATGTTGCTGGAAGCAGTGCAAGAAAAAGTTCACTATGCTGCCTTATCCTCAATCCTGTCAACATTTCCTTAGAATGTGCTTGCTAAATAACTGGTTAAAGTGCTCTTTATTCCAAAATCGAGCATTAACCATTAATGGAATCCCTCTTACACCAGCGAGGCAATTTCATAAAGCTGCTTTCGGAGAGTTTGAAACTAGGAAAAGAGTGGCAATGATAGAGAATTTTCAAATAAAGAGTATTCCACATACATATAAAGTTTAATTTTACTGAACTTGTTATAAACAAAACCATCAACGAAAACCAAAAACACCTCATTATCCAAATCACTAACCGTTGACAATATTTTATGCACTTAAAGGCTGGTTTTCACTATGTCATATTTAGGGACACGAATTTCGATAAGATACGATACCATATCGATACTTTTGGCATTCTATACCGATATTTTCCACTCGATAGTTTTAAAACGATATTTTTTGGAATCGAGTTCCAGAACTCTAGTATTGTATCGAATGTCATAAACACATTACAAGGATAATGTGATTAACAATTCTTCCCGATATAGTTAGGATTGCATGTCCTTTACCGATTTAATTATGGACCAAAACCGGACAAATAGCCGATTTATAAGTCTGAAGGACAATTGTGTTCTACATCAATCGATATACCATTTTTTTAGTCCCACTTACAATGTGTTTTCACTCATTTGACGAAGAATACCATTGAATTTTACATAATTAAAACCAGCCTCAACTCAAAAAATTTAGACCAAAATAAAGTCAGGCAAACATTATTTATCAGATATCCGATTTCAAGAAATTTTTATAATTCATACAGTTAGGAGTCTCAGTGGCTTTTATCCATACAGAAAAAGATCTGTTGTATGAAGTATTGTGGAACGATGTTCCGTCATCCCTTGCCAAATTTGTTGTATGTTTGCTAAACCTCGAAGCCAATGGAATTTGATACTTTTCTGCGGGCTTCTATCCAGCGAGAGCGAATATTTTGCGAGACTTTCCACAAGCATCAACTGGCCTGATACAGATAATTTGAAGAAACATGCTTTGCCAGAAAGTTTTATGTAAAAATTCTTTACCGGAAAGTCCGAACAAAAACATTTCCTGATATATGTCGAAGATACGAATGCTGTGGCTACGGAAATATGATTTCGACTTAATTAAGCAGATCGTCCATATTATTTTAAGCCAAGTTATTTTTCAATAAGAAACATTTTGGCGCAACAGTTTCACCAACAAATACGATATCACATTTGCCAACGAAACAAATTTGAATCTTCATTCGCCAGCGGCAAATATAATCCGGTTTTATGTCCTTAAATCGGTATAGCTGGTTGTAAGTTCAAAATGAGTGAGTGTTGTCGTTCTTCAGAAATCCGATCTAGGAAGACTTATCTATTTCAAACGAAACTAAATGTCTAATCGTTGCAATGGTGGGCATTCATCATTTCTTTATTCATTCCTTATGCTGGTAAGTGTCATAAAGCAATGAGCGCAAGGGCAAGGGTTTGGTGGTTACAAATCTCAATTTGTGGTGTCTCCGAATGAAAATTGTATGCATTGTAATATTAGCGAATCACATCAGCTGAGCCAATCGCAAGACACGAGAGTTCGATATACTCAACGGTGCAGCGGGTCGATGCATATCGGCATTCCGCTTTTGTTTCTGTTGTTGAGGAGCTCATTCCTCCTGAGGTCGTCCAACATGAATTCCCGACGCATGCACTCGAAGCTATCCATTGACTTTGGTGCATTGCTGAGGGTTTTGGGTACTGATCGCTAAATAGTTTTCGAACACTGAAAGTGCAAATGTGGAAGAATTCCAACTATCTTTGAAGCAATCGAACGTTATATTTTTGATCGAAATTCCATCATATATTCTGAAATCCGTCAACCGAAAGAGAACCGCTAGGAATTTGCAACGCATTTACAATTTTGAACCCCGGGGTAACCATTTAAATTGTATTATTGTAATCAAAATTAAAGAAATAAAAAAAAAATCTTGTACGCAATAATTTCTTATATTTTCAAAAAGAGTTGCCACCTGATAAAACAAATTAAATTCAAATTATTTTTAAGTTAAATAAATTATTGGCCTATGAGTATCCATCGAAATGGTTTTGAAAAGGCTTTATTTCTTAATTGTATGTAGGAGGATTGCCACCTGTTTCAAAAAGCAAGTTCGACTTAAATAAAGGCAGAAAATTTAAATGTATATCCTGATATAGATGTCAGACGAAATAGGCTGTGGTTTGAAAATATTTTACAGAGGGTTGCCACCTTGTTACTAAGTTAGGTTCAGCATAAGCAATAGGTTAAATAAATTACGTCAATGTGAATATAAATCAAAATTGCTTTGAAGAAACTTTATTTCCGAACTGTATGTAGGAGTGTTGCCACCTGATTTTATAATTAAATTCAAATTGAATTAGGAGGATTAGATAATTTAAATATGTATCATAATAAAAGTGTCAGACGAGAACGTTTTAACGAGGTTTTGGTTTAAAAATAATTTGAACAGGATTGTCATCTGTTTGAAAAGTCGAAATAATTTAAATTATATGAAATATTGAAATATTGGCGTCAAATAAAAGTGTATTAAGAAAAATTTAGTTTCATCATTTATCCCATTAAAGGGGATTTCCACTCGTGTAAAAAGTTAAACTCAAATTATTTAATAAAAAAAAGTATCCTTACTAAAATATCGTGAACACATGCGGCAACGGAAATATTCATTGAGTACGAAATTAACAGCAAAAATATTCAGCTGCGATAAATGCAACCAAAGTCCTTATCATTGCATTCAACGACGCCTTTTTCTCCAATTAGTGTTTATCATTTGCACAACTATCGGTAAATTGCAATATTTTAACATTAACCAATACACGCAACACATACGCATCATGAGCATCAAGACCAAATGCGCTCTCATTGACAACAATTCGAACTTATTTCGGCGGCCAGAGCTGCCACATGCAAGCAGTATGCTACTCACTCACACTTATTCGACCAGCATACCAATACAGCACCCACCCATCGATGACAGCTGTCAAATACTTAGTTAGGCGCTCTCAATACTCAGAGCACTAGTGCTGAGACTTTCAACATCGCCTCCTTCAACCGCGCTGCTGCTCCCAAAACCGCTTTAATATTCATTCAACGACAGTATACTTAAAGCTTGTTGGAGACTTCTTGTATTTGTGTAAAAATTTCGATTTGTTGTTGTTGCTTTGCGCATGTGCGTAATTGTGGTGCGTGTTAATGAGTATGTGTGTGTGTGTGTGTGTGTGTTTGCGAAGCTATGTGCATTTCAAGTCGAAATTGACAGCAAATTACAAAAAAAAAGCTATAACTATAAAAACTTAATTTGAGTGTAGATTTACGATTTTCAAATTGCAATTGTACGCGACGATGCTGTCTACTTATGTACGTAGCTACACACGTATGCCTTTCTGCCTACATCTATGCTTGTGTGTGCGGATATGTTTATCTTCTTGCGTTTTGTTGCTGTGTTGAAAAGGGGCGAATGCTAATTCTTACGGAGACTTTTGCCACTTCGCCTATGCGTCCTGCGCCGCCCACCAACGTCCCCTCTCGACGACACAAACCGCCACGAATGGAAAAAAGTATGCACAAACGCACAAAATTTATATAGAAAAAACATGGTTGGCCGTGAGCGAAACGTGTACGCGGTAGGAAAACGCAAATTTTATAATTTTCCTACCACGCATTTTTCCATCCAATTTGCTATTTTGCCTATTCATTTGTAATCCTTTCACTTCTGAATTCACATCAACCTGAAAGTATGTTTCGCACCTTCGCTTTTGTTGCAATCGTTCACTGCTTTGTTGTTCCTGCACACGCTTATCACACCCACTCTGCGTTACAACAGCGAACGACCAACAATTCTGTCAATTTTTCACTACAAATTTCACTGCATTGGCACATTTGAAATTTTCATGACTCCGAATTAATTTTCAGTTATGTACCTTTGCGCTTAACAATGTCTGCTCACATTTGTTTCCATAGCTCTTACTTTTGATTATTCGCGCATTTGAGATATTTTCAACTTTTATTGGCGCAACATTCTCACATTAAAGTTAAGTCTTAAAAGCTAAAATTTTCCTCTTCAATGCTTTTGTGTTAAATTTTCCACTTTATCTGTTCTTCTTCAACTAAATATCCGCCACTATCCGCGCCACAAACAGCGTTAGCAAAGCGGTCGCGTACGTCTGCCACACACTTCTGCCTTGGCTGCTGGGAAATTTCGCTGTTCAGCCTTCCAAAATCAGTCTTTCATTTTGAATGCTCCAATCTTGCTCAGCTGAGATGCTGGGGCGGCCTTTGTTACTGTGTGCTGTTGACTCCAGAATCTCTCTCTCGGCCGCTTTTCCGCGAACGGGAACAACTGTGTGAGCGCGGGCCTGTATGTGCACAGCATCCTTACAAAATTGAGCAAATTTACTCCAAAATCGAAAACTGCGAAGAGAAATCTCATTTCAGCAGCGGTTTTGCATGCTCACGCTCATGTCTGCTCGCGCTTTCGCCGCTCACATGCTGTCACTGTGAAGTAGTGTCTCACTTTTGCCCGCTCTCGCAAGCCATCATTCATTTTCTCATTTAACCGACTTTTCCATATGACCAATTCACATCTTTTGTCTTATTGTGTTGTATTTGTATGTCGAGTGCGTCGCACCCAAATTCTACACAAACAATATTCCCTTCCACACATATATATACATACACGCTCATGCGAAAAGGCACTTGCTAGCTTGCTTGTTTTGCTCTCATTTGCGCTCCTCTGCAAATTTGGTTTTTTGCATGTGTTGGCAACCCTTTTAGCATCTCCTCGCTCAGACAACTTTGCAGCTTCGACAGCAGCTGTGATGACAAGTGACCCGGTTTGCAATATATTTTTTTACGGAGCAAGAGTCATCAATACCACTGATACTAAAACCCACACGTTTTGAGGTAGAAGGATTCAAAGTATGAGAGCAGAAAAAATATACAAATTTTAGCTTCCACTATTTGGTATAAATACTATGAAAAATGGCAACACCTTGCTGGAGACGATGTAATTAAATAATTGTTTGCGGCAAGCCAGCACAAAATTTTTCGAAAAAATTTATTTCACACATTTTTGTGTGGTAATACTTTCATTAATTTGAATACTTTGCAATTTTTCCCATATTCTTAGTTTTTTAAAAAATGTCTTAAAAATGCTAATAATAAAAACTATTACCTTTAATTTTTTCATACTGTCACGAGCTATTAAGTTAATTTAAATTTTTCATTGAGCAAAGTCCCCTATTTTTCCACGCATATGAGTTTTTTCTATCATTAAAATATTAATTTTTTTTACTATTTTGGCAGGTGGCAACCCTATCCGAAAATATATAAGAATTAAAATTCACTCCAGCAGCCTTCACTTGATATCCATTTTCATACCTACTTACACATTTAAATAATTTTAAGTTATGTATATTAGATGGCATCTCTCTCTGAAAGTACTTCTCTTTTAAGGTAGGCTTACTTCGCTTAATTAAGCTCAAAGCAATTTTTACCAGGGTTGCCATTTTGAATTTAATTAAATATGTCATATCAACAATTCTAAAATGTGTAAAAACCCAAAAAAGGTGGAAAAGCCTTGCCAAAAAATTTTGTTTGAACAGATTTGCCACCATTGAAGAAATATTTGAAGAAAACACGAAATTTAGGTAAATTATATTACGTATTATTTTTACATTTATTATTTTACGATACAAAAACAAAATATTTTTTTAAACAAATATTTGCTTGATCGTGGCTGCCACCTACTTTACAAATATGTTCATTGAATGTATTGTTTTAGTTAACTGAGCAATAACGGCATGAGTATTTAATGAAAGCCTTTTAAAAAGGTTTTAGCACATGAATGTTTGTGATTGGCGTTGCCACCTGTTTACAAAAAATGTAAATGAATTAAATTTTTCGGTCGGTTAGCTTACGTTAAATCGGCGAATTTAAAAAAGAATTAAAAAATAATTTTTATTGATGTCTGCGTTTGTTTATACGAGTTATAAATTATAATAGTCACAGCTACATAGAATAGCTATTAATGAAGGTTGCCAAACATTTATGAATAAAACACACAAAAGAAAAAGTGCTCCATACAAAAGCATGCTTGATGAGGGTTGCCACCTAATTCAAAAAACTTAAGAGATATTAAAAAAATTAAAATATTGAAATCAAACTTAATACATTTCCAAACTCTTTTCGTTGGATACCATCTAAAAGACATCTAAAATTATAGACGGCATAGACGTTGACCCCGATCAACTCGTCAATTCGAAATTAGTATATCGGAAATTAAGTGAAGTTGATCCGGATTAAAACCTGGAGTTAATTTCAAAAATAAATGCGGTCAGGGGCATTTTCGATGCCAACACTGAACAAAACGGCCAGCTTTTTAGTGCAGGCGTGTGTATGTATTTTCAAGGGCAAAAAAAACATAACTTGGGCTACGAACTGCTACCACATCCCCCATTTCACATTTAAATAACATTATTTAAAACAACGATGCACACGCCATAGAAAAAAAGAGCTGGCCAGCTCTTTATAACAAAAGAAAAATGCAGCTTCCGAAATAACTGGTTATGGAATTGAAGTTCTTGTATGCAGTATCTCTTTTCTTACTAAATTTTCGCTGGCTCATTTTTTGAAATTCTTCGAAGTAGACAGCACATCGCCAGCCAACCAGCAAATTTCAAACGAATTTCAGTTCATTCTAGCCACCTCTGTGTTGAATTCTTCGCATTCGCTAGTATTTCTGTTTTTTATATACTGTTTTTGTTGTTATGATAAGCTTGGAAATTTCATTCAACGCTTCATTTGAACTACCCCCCTGACAAAGAAATAATTAGTACAACAACCCCCCTCGACCGTTCAAAAGTCAAACCGTAACACTAACCTTAAATCAAGTTGCAGAACTGTTGAGCGGCCAAGAACAGAGCACAGTTGAAAGTAAATAATACAACACAACACAATAAACCACAAGAAGCCATCCCTTCTTCTAACAACATCATTGTGACATTCGACCACCCCCTTCATTAGCCCATCAACGAACCAACCAACAACCCTAACACTGAATGTATGTATGTATATCGATATCGTGGTGTATGGCTGTGCTGCCGACCGTTGCTGCTGTTTGTTGCTGTTCCTACTGTTTAGGAATGTTGAAATTCTTGAACTCCGCAAGACGACGCAGCCAGTGATGATGGTCCGCGCGCAGACAATTGACACAGTGACACATACTCGCATCTGGCAGCAGTGGCGGCGGTGGCGCCAATAGCAATGACAAGCATGTAAAGAAGAAGAAGAATTACAACGAGCAATCGTGGCCAGCGAGCAGCTGTATCTGAAGTAGTAAGCATATTTTTGGGAGCTAAATAAAAGCAAGTTAGCGTGAGTTTATAGGTGCTCTTCAGCGAGTGCGAGAGCACAGGAGACACGGGCAACAAAGTTGCAAACTGCGCAGACACCGCTGTTCCAGCTGCTTTTGCTGCTGCTGCTGCTGCTGCTGCTTCTTCATATCTTCTTCTGCACGGCTGAGCGCAAAGTAAACACACACGCCTTTTTCACCGTTGACTGTGTAACTGTAATGTAAGCGTTCGCACAGCATCATATGTATGAGCAGCAAAAAAAAAGTGGGCCAACTTCGGCTGCATTGTGAAGTGCTGCTCCCCTAAGGGTGGGTGCACCCGTTAAGTCTCCATTCATTAAGGTAGAAGTCTACAAGCGTCACGCAATTTTGTTATCAGTCAAAACTGGAACAGAGCATGGATACTTTGAAGAGCGAAATTTTTTAAGAAAGAGTCTTTAAAAGAGCAAGTAGAGG
>NW_023461491.1:0-6124 GCF_013731165.1 Rhagoletis pomonella
CGGCGCATTATGCATCGCTTCCACTCCACTCCCGGGGTAATTTTTGGCATGGTAGTAAGCTACGGCTTACAAGCCACACTGGGGCTCTGCATGAATGCATCCTTGAATAAATCACAGCAGCCTGCGGCAGCTAGACCATGACCCATGGCCCATCTTGCGCTACCGCTTTATTCGCCTGGCCACATATCTCACTCTCTCTCTCTCTCTCTCTCTCTCTCGCATAACAGGCATATGGAGTGCGTGGCTGCCTTGATGTGCACCTATAAACCATATGGGCGCATTGAGTGCGATATGTAAACGCTCGCACCAAAGATTATCCCTATCTCCCCTACTCCTCTAACTCGATCAAAACTCTAAACCTGGTCTCCCGTTCTCCCTCAGCTAACAGCTCCAATAGAGAGAGCATCCCCCATTATGTAGGTCATATTCGTGCGTTTTTCAATAAAAAACATTCCCTGCATTTTAGAAGGGGTGGACGGGTGGTCTCTCGATGGCACATCAACATTTTTACCAGTTTTAACTACTTTTCTTTTGCTTTTCTTAAAGTTCATTTTTTTTTTAAGTTCAACTCCGTATCTAACAAAAACCATATATGTAAGTCCAAATTTCAAAATTTTACAAAAATTTAAGAAATTGTCTTCCATACAAAGTAAATTTTTACATGGAAAAGAGTGACACCGTCCGAAAAAAATTATCAAAACTCAATGCGATTTTTCAGCAACTTCAAACTGTCACTTCATTGTGCTAGAATCTAATAAGCTATAAAACAGCATACCAAAAATTATTCGAGAAATTTAAATTACAATGCTTGGAATTGGGATGAAAAATTTGTGGAATTTTTCTAATTTTTATACAAAGTCTGAAATTTGGATTTATATGTTATTTGTTAGATAAAGAGCTATACTTTTACATAAAAATAATGAACATTAAACAATCGAAAGAGAACTACTCAAAACTGTTCAAAATGTTGAGGTGCTATCGTCTTGTCGCGGAATGTACCTGGTAATTCTTGGAGTGAACTGTAGAACGAAATTTTCTTATAAAATATCGCTAATTTTTTGTATACTCTTCAGTTCTTAGAAAACTTCCAACTTTCTTCTTTTTAAGCCAATATTTACACTTAAAATCGCTCAACAAATCAATGAGCTTAAAATGGTTTAGTCCGAGTAGTTTATGAATACGTTATTTGATAAATTACTCTACCTGGTGTACGATCTATACTCGATAACTTAAAAAGTCTGCGAAATATGTTTTTTTTACTTGTTTATTTATTAATAGAAAACGTAAATAAAAACATAAGGTTAGCAAATCATAAAACTTCCGCAATTGCAAATTATCCGTTCAAGTTCAATGCCAATGTTATTAATTCTTAATTACCTCGGCAAAGTTCGCGCCAAGGCTAACAACTAGCAACGAAATCAAAATAACTAGAAAAATAAACCACTGCTGACTTGGCTCAACTACGGTGTGAAAAATTGCGAATTTTCATATTCATACTTATGTACATACATACATAATCATGAACGACTTATCACTCACTACATGAGGCATTTATCAGCAAATGCCGGCAATCGAGTAACGCTCACACCCACTTTTGCTCGATTAGCAACAAACAGCGATCGACCTTGAAGCAGGCCAAATTTTTTTTTTTTTTGCGAATACCGGCAGCAGCAATAACTCGTTTAGCTAACGAACTCGTTGTTATGTGCATACATACATACATACATATGTACATATGTATAAAATGACAATAAAAATAATCGTGAATGGGTTAAAAAAGTCAAAAAAATTTATAAACAAATCACGAACGTGAATGAACTTTCAAACTTTGTATGAAAATCTATTTAACCAAAGTGTATCACTTTATCAAACGATTTTGGTGGATAAACGTATAACTTTCAGCCAAATTCAACCCTGACAGACTTCCAGGTAGTCGATTTTGCTACGAACACATTAAAGCAAATTAGCACAATGAATGAAACCAACTGTTTTATTTAAAGTGGCGTTTTTATTTTTTCTCACTGATGTCAGGGTTTATTTTAAAGGACTTTTTAATTTCAAAGATGTGATGTGATGTTTTTGATGCTACAGAGTTTACTACGCAAAATTTCATCTTATAAACAAACAAAAAATAATTTTCGTCAAACAATAAAATGTTTAGCTTTTGCACAATCAACATGTTTTGTTCTCTTACGTTAATTTTTGTTTAAATTGTTAAATTGTACAACGCCGGTCTATTAATATTTTTAGTTCTCCGAACGCGTGGGTCTGCGATTTCGGCACGACGTAAAGATGAAATGTGAATGTTCGAATAAATCGCTGCCGCAAAATCGCACTCATTTAAAACTATGAACGCCATTGTTGTCAGAACAGATTCACACCGACAGAATCGCACAAGTGTGCGGTTACAGTGCCAAATAAGAAGAAGAACTAAGACTTCAACTAAAAATCGGCACGGGTTATCGTTATCCTACGGCCATAAAATTTCATACATGTGCTATTTAGGCTAAAAATTTATATGTTATGTTTTGGAAAGCACGTGTATGACGCATATCACGTCAAAAAAGATAATGGAATGACTGTTGTAAGATTACTCCAAATTTTAAGCTTCTCATATTAAAAGTTGCACCTCTAGGAACACAAGATGGGCATAACGAAATTGGCCATGACTTTTTGGCATAGGTCGGCCTGTATAATAATAATAATAATAGATTGGCGCTTGCACATATGTTAGTGTTTGGCCTAGCTTCTCCTCCGATTTGTGGCATGCACCTTGACTTTGACACACAAAGGGGAGGGACCTACACTTTAACGCCGACTCCGAACGGCAATTGTATTTTTATGAGAAGCTGTTTTTCATGTTCGGAGGTTTGCCATTGCCCGCCGAGGGACGACCGCTATTGGAAAAAAAAAACTTTTTTGGTTTTTATTTCTTGATGTTGGGTTGAACCGGGCTTGAACCCAGGCCCTGCGTAGTGGTCGGGCGCACTGCTAACCACTGCACCACAGCGGCCGCGGTCGGGCCGTATGATTGCGTTCTTAAGCTATGGAATCGCCTCGGACTTATTGGCATAGAGCATACTTTTCACGTAGCCCCAGAGAAAGAAGTCCAATGATGTCAAATCGCAAGATCTCGGCGGCCATTTGATCTCGTTGTTTCGCAATATAATGGCAATAGGCACATTGTTTCATGCGCTGAGTGGCAAAAAGCACCATCCCGTTGAAACCGCGTGATATTTATAAAAAGCTACTGTTGCCGTGACAACTGAAGCTTGTGATATTTTTTTAGATAATTTAAATTTGAAATGTTCTTAGGTTACTTAACCAATTGTTTGATGAATATACATACATAAGTATGTACAGAATATTTCTAGAGGGAAATATAACCATCATGAGCATCCTCTAAATTTATACATAGAAACGAAAATTTTGGTACCAGCACCTTTTTCGGCAAGAGGAAAAATTTTGGAAGGTGCCCCAAACCCTATCTTGAAAAAATAAAAATGGATCACTCGAATGGGGTTTTAAAGGTCCACAGATGTAGGGAAATGCTTTCTACTTTGATAACTTTATATTTACAAGTATTAACAATTGTTATAAGTGAAAAATATTATTTACCCATTGCTGCTGGTATCTAATCCGTTGGTGCCATTGAATCCATTTATTCCATCTGGTGACGTTGCTTCTGGAGATGTTGCTATCGGGCGATAATTCAGCGGCGTTATTGCTGGATCGACTTCATCGAGGAAGACGATGTCGTGTACGGGTGTGATACGATGGTCTGTGGCAGCAAAGTGCAGCTCACGAAAAGGACCATTTAAAAGGCAACGCAAAGTGGGCGCAGTGGCATCACTGGGTAACTATAAGAATGAATAATTATGCAGAGAATATTATGTATTAATAAAATGTTTTAAAAAATAAATTTTTATTTTGTTTTTAATTAGTGGAAAGTTGTGGCTATTATGTAGGACTACGTAGCTATGTACCTTAATTTTTGTGTTGGTCGCCGAAAACATCGGATATTGAAATTTCATATCATCAAACAAACAAAAAATAATTGTTCACTAAACAGAGCGAATCAAAATCGCGCGCACCAAATCAAAACAAACAAAAACAATACTGATTGAATTTTTGCAATTCAAATTAGAATCATACAGTGTTGTCGGCGCCAACGCTGAAGCTGCCGCTTGTGACTGCGCAACGTCATCAAAATATAAACAAATATCGATGAACTTCTGTATCGCTGAAAAAAAAAAGCGCGCACTCAGCTGGCAGGAGGCACGTAAACAAGTATGCACACAATTTGGCGCGTTACTGATTGGCTACAATTTTGCACATATGTACAAAAACAAATGCATGTAAACAAATCCGCAACATATGCCGCAGCAGACGCAGACGCGAGTGCACCACACCACCCGCGAGTGTATACACAGCTTGCGCACACGCGGTCGTAGTAATTTAACGCATGTTAATGCGGTGGGCTCATACGCAGGCCCAAAAAAGTTCTGAATTCACTCCGAAGAAATTACTTTGGGCGCTTATTGGAACTTTTCATGCATTTCCCCAATTGGATTTTTCGCACTCTCCCAAGCTAAGGAAAACCACACAAACAACAACACAAACTTTACGCACTAAAAGTCTGCTGGCGACAGACCAACTGATCGCATATCAGCGCGTATGTACATACACGGGTTCGCAATATACTATTCACGAATTAAGCTTCAACAATGCAATTAGCCCCATGCATATGTATCTTATTTGAACACTAGGAAATTATGTCACCGGAATGAGAATTTTACCGAAATACGAACGAAATTACCCACAATCTTACAAAATTGAAGCTCGTCTAACAAAATCGTCACCATTTGCGGCTATTGGTACTTAATATTTTTTTTTAACATCATCACAGTGCAATTAACGTTGTTTTAGCGTTCCTCATTCCCCGTTCACCAGTTCTATACTTTTCGCTTCGGATTGGATTGGTCCATGTCGCGTCAGTTTGACAAACAAAAGTCAGCTGATAGTGGATATGTCCAATCGGATAATGATAATTCACCTCATCAAAACGAAATGCGAGAAATGATCTTGCACTGGGTTTATCGTAGGTTTCTTTATCGCTTCATATTGTGCGGCTTATATCTAAGGTGCGAGCGAGAAAAATACATATGTAGGTAAGTATCTACCTCGATAATAACACTTCAAGCAGAAAATTCAGATATACACATATATGTATGTATGTCCATATGTATGTATGTAAGGGATTTTATAAATTTTCAATTAAATACTGTACCGATAATTTTTCTTTAACTTGTAGAATTTGTGAAGTGATTTTTGTAAGTGGTGTCATAAGCGTGCTTTTGCTGCATTTACAATTATAACAAATATTGATCTTTTACAGGAATTAAATTTTTCTGATTTATTTACAATTTGATTGAAGCAGTTACAATCTGGTGAATTTAAGTTAGTTTAAATACATAGAGGTATTTTTTTATTGTCAATATATACATAGCTATCATGTTTATTGCTATTGCTTGATAATTATAATAATGAGAAGCTTTTATGTGATAACATCAATACGTACGGAGGAGAAGCTCGGCCAAACACTAACATATTGTGCAAGCGCCAATCTTTAATTATTATTACTGTTATTATTATTATTTTAATTTAATAATTTCTTAGGCATTCGGTTTTAATGCTATAAATAATGTTATAAATATAATATATAATATAATATATATGTTATAAATATAAATATAATAATGTTATAAATATTTTGTAAATGCCTTCCTATGCAAAACCGCATACTTATTCTTGTAGTGGCTACCCGTTGTTTCTACTTCTCTACCGTTTAATCGTTATTTCTATGTACTCGCCACATGCTTTTGATTTTCCAACGAGCCCAAAGCTAGAGTGAAACGACTAATACGCTACCTATGAATTGTCAAACAAATGCATGTGCTAGAGCATGCAAACCATATCCACGCGGAAGCCGACTAAATTTGACAGCATCAGAAATTAATTCTAGCTTGCAAACATCATAAAAAGTGCTTCAAATATTTAGAAAAAATAATAATCGGTAAATAAAAACACGTGAGTACATATTCTACTGAATAAACTAATGTAT
>NW_023461491.1:6224-25541 GCF_013731165.1 Rhagoletis pomonella
TTTTTGGTATGGTAGTAAGCTACGGCTTACAAGCCACACTGGGGCTCTGCATGAATGCATCCTTGAATAAATCCCAGCTCATTGCACAGCAGCCTGCGGCAGCTAGAGCATGACTCCTCCAATGGAGTCCCCTAATTGATACATGGTAAAAGGGTCCATCTTGCGCTACCGCTTCATTCCCCTGGCCACATATCTCACTCTCTATCTCTCTCTCTCTCGCATAGCAGGCATATGGAGTGCGTGGTTGCCTTGATGTGCACCTATAAACCATATGGGCGCATTGAGTGCGATATGTAAACGCTCGCTCCAAAGATTATCCCTATCTCCCCTACTCCTCTAACTCGATCAAAACTCTAAACCTGGTCTCCCGTTCTCCCTCAGCTAACAGCTCCAATAGAGAAAGCATCCCCCATTATGTAGGTCATATTTGTGCGTTTTTCAATAAAAACATTCCCTGCATTTTAGAAGGGGTGGACGAGTGGTCTCTCGGATACCGTATATAGGAGATATAGCCCGCGACAAAGATGGCACATCAACATTTTTACCAGTTTTAACTACTTTTCTTTTGCTTTTCTTAAAGTTAATTTTTTTTATTAAAGTTCAACTCCGTATCTAACAAAAACCATATAAGTCCAAATTTCAAACATTTTACAAAAATTTAAAAAATTGTCTTCCATACAAAGTAAACTTTTACATGGAAAAGAGTGACACCGTCAAAAAAAAAATTATCAAAGCTCAATGCGATTTTTCAGCAACTTCAAACTGTCACTTAATAGTGCTAGAATTTAATAAGCTATAAAACAGCATACCTAAAATTATTCGAGAAATTAAAATTACAATGCTTGGAATTGGGATGAAAAATTTTTGGAATTTTTATAATTTTTGTACAAGCTCTGAAATTGTTGATTTATATGTTATTTGTTAGATACAAAAAAAATAATGAACATTAAACAATCGAAAGAGAACTACTCAAAACTGTTCAAAATGTTGAGGTGCTATCGTCTTGTCGCAGGATGTGCCTGGTAATTCTTGGAGTGAACTGTAGAACGAAATTTTCTTATAAAATATCGCTAATATTTTGTATACTCTTCAATTTTTAGTAAACATCCAACTTTCTTCTTTTTAAGCCAATATTTACACTTAAAATCGCTCAACAAATCAATGAGCTTAAAATGGTTTAGTCCGAGTAGTTTATGAATAAGTTATTTTATCAATTACCTACTCTACCTGGTGTACGATCTATACTCGATAACTTAAAAAGTCTGCGAAACATGTTTTTTACTTGTTTATTTATTAATAGAAAACGTTAATAAAAACATAAGGTTAGCAAATCATAAAACTTCCGCAATTTGCAATTATCCGTTCAAGTTCAATGCCAATGTTATTAATTCTTAATTACCTCGGCAAAGTTCGCGCCAAGGCGAAAAACTAGCAACGATATCAAAATAACTAGAAAAATAAACCACTGCTGACTTAGCTCAACTACGGTGTGAAAAATTGCGAATTTTCATATTCATACTTATGTATGTATGTACATACATACATAATCATGAACGACTTATCACTCGCTACATGAGGCATTTATCAGCAAATGCCGGCAATAGAATAACGGTCACACCCACTTTTGCTCGATTAGCAACAAACAGCGATCGACCTTGAAGCAGGCCATAATTTTTTTTTTTTTGCGAATACCGGCAGCAGCAATAACTCGTTTAGCTAACGAACTCGTTGTTATGTGGATACATATGTACATATGTATAAAATGACAATAAAAATAATCGTGAATGGGTCAAACAAGTCAAAAAATTTTATAAACAAATCACGAACATGGCGGAATCATACCAGGTGAAGTTATTAGAACGAAAAGAAAGATTTTGACACTGCCTTATTTGAAAAATTGCCTTTAAAATTTTACTAAAAGGCAGGCGAATGTCAGAAAATAAAGCGAGAAAGCTGTTTTATGACTTCACCTATTTAGTGCGCCTTGATCACGAAGCCGAGTTATTTTTATTTTTATTACATATTAGGTGCAATCCCGTATTCCTCGGACTCGGACTAGTAAAACTGTCAAAAAATAAAAATTCGCTCAGAGCGAGAGAGTAACATTGAAAAGTACGGGATCGCTTTCTAGTAAAAAATGGTAACTTCTGTCAACTTCAACATAACCTCCAAATTTTGGTTGTAAATTTTTGCTTATTTTGTATGTAAACACACTCAGCTCACACATGTAAATAACCAAAAATACTTTCAAATTCATTAGAAACGACTTAAACAAGTAATTAAATACTTTCCAACATGAATTAGCAGAGTGCACTTTTCTTTTGTTTACAATTTGGTTGCCAAACACGCTACAGCTGATCGTTTGACACATTTACCAGAATTTACCAGCAAAAAAATTCTCGGACTAAAACTGGTAACTTCTGACAGAGAGAGAACCGTATTTACTCTCTTTTCTGTCCTCTCAATAGTCAGAGAACCGAGTACGGGATCGATTTCCAGTAAAATCTGACTGATTCTGACTGTTTCTGACTAGTCCGGACTCGTACGGGATCGCAACTATTAGGGGTCTTCATCAAAAGTTATAAACTGTTGATAAACTTGAAAAAAGGATAAATTTGTCATTTTGTTCAATGAACTGTCAAACTTTGTATGGAAATCTATTTAACCAAAGTTTATCACTTTATCAAACGTTTTTGTTGGATAAACGTGTAACTTTCAGCCAAATTCAGCCCTGACCGACTTCCAGGTGGTCGATTTTTTTAGTTTTTTATTTAAAGTGGCGTTTTTATTTTTTCTCACTGACGTCAGGATTTATTTTAAAGGACTTTTTAATTTCAAAGATATGATTAAAGGTATCCACACATCTCTGCGATTCCGTCGGAGTTTCTTCTTCTTTTTTGGCGCTGTAACCGCCTAAGCGATTTTGGCCGAGTTCAGCAAAGCACGCCAGTCGTTTCTCCTCTGTGCCAACTGACGCCAATTGGAAACGCCAAGTGAAGCCAAGTCCTTCTCCACCTGATCTTTCCATCGCAGTGGGGGCCTCCCTCTTCCTCTGCTACCACCAGCGGGTTCCGAGTTGAATACTTTCAGAGCTGGAGCGTCGGTGTCCATTCGAACAACATGGCCAAGCCAGCGGAGCCGCTGTATTTTAATTCGCTGCACTATGTCTATGTCGTTGTAAAGCTCATACAGCTCATCGTTCCATCGTCTGCGGTACTCGCCGTCGCCAACGCGTCGGAGTTTACTACTTCGAAAATGCAAGTACGCACACATCTATGCGATGCTATCGCAGTGAAAAATGTCAATTTATAAACAAACAAAAAATAATTTTCGTCAAACAATAAAATGTTTAGCTTTTGCACAATCAACATGTTTTGTTCTCTTACGTTAATTTTTGTTTAAATTGTTAAATTGTACAACGCCGGTCTATTAATATTTTTGGTTCTCCGAACGCGTGGGTCTGCGATTTCGGCACGACGTAAAGATGAAATGTGAATGTTCGAATAAATCGCTGCCGCAAAATCGCACTCATTTAAAACTATGAACGCCATTGTTGTCAGAACAGATTCACACCGACAGAATCGCACAAGTGTGTGGTTACAGCGCCAAATAAGAAGAAGAAGAACTAATACTTCAACTAAAAGTCGGCACGGGTTATCGTTATCCTACGGCCATAAAACTTCATACATGTGCTATTTAGGCTAAAAATTTATATGTTATGTTTTGGAAAGCACGTGTATGAAGTGGTCGCATATGACAAAGAGAGAGATAAAAAGAGATAATGGAATGACTGATGCAAGATTGCTCCAAATTTTAAGCTTCTCATATTAAAAGTTGCAGTAAAAAATAAGTTTTAATTACTACAATTTACTTGCCGATGCCTGATTAAAAAAAATATGTAAAAATTTAATATTTTGACATTAAAATGCATTACTTTTCTCTCTTAACTCAAAACTCCAAAAAACTAGGTACACGACACCTCTATGAACACAAGATGGGCATAACGAAATTGGCCATGACTTTTTGGCATAGGTCGGCCTGTATAATAATAATAATAGATTGGCGCTTGCACATATGTTAAGCTGATGCCAGATAAAACTTTGTTGAAAAAAATTGGATCACTCTAATGGGATTTTAAAGGTCCACAGATGTATGGAAATGCTTTCTACTTTGATAATTTTATATTTACAAGTATTAACAATTGTTATAAGTGAAAAATATTATTTACCCGTTGCTGCTGGTATCCAATCCGTTGGTGCCATTGAATCCATTTGTTCCATCTGGTGACGTTGCTTCTGGAGACGTTGCTATCGGGCGATAATTCAGCGGCGTTATTGCTGGATCGACTTCATCGAGGAAGACGATGTCGTGTACGGGTGTGATACGATGGTCTGTGGCAGCAAAGTGCAGCTCACGAAAAGGACCATTTAGAAGGCAACGCAAAGTGGGCGCAGTAGCATCACTGGGTAACTATAAGAATGAATAATTATGCAGAGAATATTATGTATTAATAAAATGTTTTAAAAAATAAATTTTTATTTTTTTTTTTAATTAGTGGAAAGTTGTGGCTATTATGTAGGACTATGTAGCTATGTACCTTAATTTTTGTGTTGGTCGCCGAAAACATCGGGTATTGAAATTTCATATCATCAAACAAACAAACAAAAAATAATTGTTCACTAAACAGAGCGAATAAAAATCGCGCGCGCCAAATCAAAACAAACAAAAACAATACTGATTGAATTTTTGCAATTCAAATTAGAATCATACAGTGTTGTCGGCGCCGACGCTGAAGCTGCCGCTTGTGACTGCGCAACGTCATCAAAATATAAACAAATATCGATGAACTTCTGTATCACTGAAAAAAAAAGCGCGCACTCAGCTGGCAGGAGGCACGTAAACAAGTATGCACACAATTTGGCTACAATTTTGCACATATGTACAAAACCAAATGCATGTAAACAAATCCGCCGCAGCAGACGCAGACGCGAGTGCACCACACCACCCGCGAGTGTATACACAGCTTGCGCACACGCGTTCGTAGTAATTTAACGCATGTTAATGCGGTGGGCTCATACGCAGGCCCAAAAAAGTTCTGAATTTACTCCGAAGAAATTACTTTGGGCGCTTATTAGAACTTTTCATTCATTTTCCAATTGGATTTTTCGCACTCTCCCAAGCTAAGGGAAACCACAAAAACAACAACACATACTTTACGCACTAAAAGTCTGCTGGCGACAGACCAACTGATCGCATATCAGCGCGTATGTACATACACGGGTTCGCAATATACTATTCACGAACTAAACTTCAACAATGCAATTAGCCCCATGCATATGTATCTTATTTGAACACTGGGAAATTATGTCACCGCAATGAGAATTTTACCGAAATACGACCGAAATTACCCACAATCTTACAAAATTGAAGCTCGTCTAACAAAATCGTCACCATTTGCGGCTATTGGTATGTACTTAATATTTTTTTATCGTCATCACAGTGCAATTAACCTTGTTTTAGCGTTCCTCATTCCCCGTTCACCAGTTCTATACTTTTCGCTTCGGATTGGATTGGTCCATGTCGCGTCAGTTTGACAAACAAAAGTCAGCTGATAGTGGATATGTCCAATCGGATAATGATAATTCACCTCATCAAAACGAAATGCGAGAAATGATCTTGAATCATGGGTTTATCGTAGGTTTCTTTATCGCTTCATATTGTGCGGCTTATATCTAAGGTGCGAGCGAGAAAAATACATATGTAGGTAAGTATCTACCTCGATAAATACACTTCATGTAGAAAATTCAGATATACACATATATGCATGTCCATATGTGTGTATGTAAGGGATTTTATAAATTTTCAATTAAATACTGTACAGATAATTTTTGTTTAACTTCTAGAATTTATGAAGTGATTTTTGTAAGTGCCGTCATAAGCGTGCTATTGCTGCATTTACAATTATAACAAATATTGATCTCTTAGAGGAATTAAAGTTTTCTGATTTATTTACAATTTGATTGAAGCAGTTACAATGTGGTGAATTTAAGTTAGTTTAAATATATAGAGGTATTTTTTTATTGTCAATATATATGTACATAGCTATTGCTTGATAATTATAATAATGAGAAGCTTTTCTGTGATAGCATCAATGCGTACGGAGGAGAAGCTCGGCCAAACACTAACATATTGTGCAAGCGCCAATCTTTAATTATTATTACTGTTTTTATTATTATGATTATTATTATTATTTTAATTTAATAATTTCTTAGGCATTCGGTTTTAATGCTTAAGTTATAAATATTTTGTAAATGTCTTCCTGTGCAAAACCGCATACTTATTCTTGTAGTGGCTATCCGTTGTTTCTACTTCTCTACCGTTTAATCGTTATTTCTATGTACTCGCCACATGCTTTTGATTTTCCAACGAGCCCAAAGCTAGAGTGAAACGACTAGTACACTACCTACGAATTGTCAAACAAATGCATGTGCTAGAGCATGCAAACCATATCCACGCGGAAGCCGACTAACTTTGACAGCATCAGAAATTAATTCTAGCTTGCAAACATCATAAAAAGTGCTTCAAATATTAAGAAAAAATAATAATCGGTAAATAAAAACACGTGAGTACATATTCTACTGAATAAACTAATGTATGTGCATATTGAATAAGTAGCGCTTGTATTTGTAGTGTATAAAACAAAGTAACTAACTTGGAAGCTAAAGCAATTCGTGCCAGGGTCACAGCGCCGGTCAAATTTTATTGCGAATAGTTGGATAAAACCGCATCGTTTCTAGACCATTCTTCCTGTAAAACTAAAAACACTGCCGCAAAATCAACATGTCACACACAATTCTGCTCGTGCAGCCGGCTTCCCGTCCTGAAACTCGCACTTACAGCGACTATGAAACTGTCAACGAATGCATGGAAGGTGTTTGCAAAATCTATGAAGAACACCTGAAGAGGCGCAATCCCAACACGCCTACAATTACATACGACATAAGTCAACTCTTTGATTTCGTTGACCAGTTGGCTGATATCAGTTGCCTCGTCTATCAAAAATCGACAAATACGTATGCACCATATAACAAGGAGTGGATCAAGGAGAAGATTTATGTGCTGCTACGACATGCAGCTGGCAATTCAGACTGATGTGCTAAACTAAAAGCTAAGGAGCTGATAGCGAACGTTAACGCGGATAACTAATAAGGGTAATATCAGTTCTATAACAAGAAACTACAAAAATATTTGTAAATTATTGTAAAATGAATGAACTACATATTTAATTTTCCGTAAACTCTAAAGATTGCGTTCAAATCTTCTACTATAGCAGTAATTTCAAGTTTTTCATGTCAAAATTTAGGATTTAAATTTTATTAATTGAAAGAACACAACAGAATTAAACACTTATTTAATTTAAAACATACATATGTATGTCGAAATTACAGAAAACATAATTGACAAGAGCACTATTTTGTATTTTTGCTACAGCATTAAACTAAATATTTACATGTGTATGTAATCATATCTTCACGAAAAATAGTTTTCTTACAAATCTTCTGCAGCAGTGCAAAATGCAAGGCGCCAATCAATCGGAAAGCAGTTTTAGGAACAAAACGTACTGAACTTTCATATATTCTGAAACTTCGATTTCTGGCAATAACATCTTAATTAAAATTAGCAATAAGATAGCATTAAGTTTTTCTTGAAAGTTACGTTTGAAGGAAATGCAAATCTGTGTACATAAATATTGTAAACTGACAATTCAGTTACTTATGTAAACGGAAGCCATTGGATGTGTATACTTTAAAAAAATAAATGATATAAAAGTAACTTACATAGATATATATGTATTTATATACCTTCTTGAAAAATTGGGGCTCCGGTAGAATTTATAACTCGGATGCAAACGCATCGAGGTGTACCTAAAAGCATGAATATTTAATAACTGATTTAAGGAAGAATGAAATTACCACTTAAATAATCACCAATAAATGAATCATACGATTAGTCTGTAACAAACGTGTACAGCTATGTAAACCCAACCGCAGAAGCTGGCCTTTGTTCAATTAGCGACAACTAAAAGCTTGTTAATTTGAAAAGGACCGCTTATGAACGCGTAATGTTATACATACAATATACATATCGTCGTTTAAATTGCAAAACCGCGTATCAAGAGTATGCAAAACCTCGTATGTGAGGTTGCCAAAATTTTACAGGAGAGAAAAAAGCCTGTCAAATTTCAATACGGTTATCTCTTTTATTGTGGCTATAAATGGAAAGGCTTGATGCCAGGAGCTTCCCGCGAGCAAATCTCACTTTTGGCACAAATGTCAGTTACGATGTTTTGCAGTACCACGATACGCGGTTTTGTACTTTAAACAATGATATGTAAATGTAAGATCGGAGATATGTGCTGTGACGAATTGGAAACTACTGTAAGTACATTTATAATATGCACTTATGCATGTGCAAACAACCCAATGTAGCTATAGCTATATACCTATAAGTATGTTTACATTTAATCGAACACTTTGAACTCTTAAAATGCTTTGGCGGCGAATTTCCCAGGTCTTCCTCCTCCGCGTTCCGAGGCAAAGCATTGAAAGAAACACAGACATGCACACATTCTGAGAAGAAACTAGGAAAGAATGAATAGAGGCATACAAATAAGTGTTCTAACCGGAAACTTAACAAGTAGTTGCATGTTAAGTGCCAGTTTCTCAATGTCTAGTTAACAGTAGCTCAGGTTAAACATCGTTTTCGACTCCCTGGCCCTCAGAAATTACCTATACATAGTAAGGGCCGGTGGTTCAATGTCTGATTAACACAAATCGGAGGTAGGAGGTCCGGTTAAATACAAAAAATGCTTTATCGATCGTCTATAATAATGTCTGGATAACCAGACATTGAACAACCGGCCCTAATTGATCTAATGGTTGACGGCGTTTTTGTGACAATGCAGCTAAAAGTTCTGAGAATCTGCAACTCAAATCGATGAAATATCGGTTAGACATATGCAGGAGAAATAGTGCCCTTGTTGTTGTAACAGTATATACATACATACGTAAATTATTCAGAGTTTTTGGGGGATGATGCTGGAGTGACAGTCCTAGTCCAGATATTAATCTAGATCGATCCGGCTACGTAGACTCGACTGTCGTGAGAACGAATAGTGTTGTTGTTGTAACAGTTTTGGGGAGTGTTGCTGCAATGACAGCCCTTGGTCAGATATATGTAAATCTAGATCGTTCCGGTTACATACACCCCATGTCAAGGAAATTAAGACTGCACGAAGTGTAGTAATTATGTAATGAATAAGAGGGAACAAAAGATTGCCCCGTTGTAGTGCAATGTTCAGCAGATACATATCGTCACCTTAATTCACAAGCGTAACGATATGAACGTATCTATCCAAGTATGTAGTATTTAGGGATCGTGGCTGCATTATGGACATTAAGCTTAAATAACACATGTAAACTTAAAAGGCCGTGACACACGATTGGGTATTTGCCCAAAATTTTGTCTGAATACACAAATATTTTTCTTTATCCCAATCACGATAAACAGTTTGTTTTTTTTTTTCAATTTATCAATAGAAGTCCGCTGTATTGTACCAATCGTGGGTCTACAAAAACAAATTGTCCCGATTTTTTTATTTCGTACCAATAGACCAATATAAAAAACGTACAAATCTGCTCAAATCTACATACCAAACGTGTGACATTGCCTTAAGATTTGAAAAGGAATATCAACTCATTCAAGCCGCTCAAGTTACCGCTTTTTATGAATGAATAAAATGTAAGAATATAAAATATGGGTGCATATTTCGATTGGTATAAGTAAGGTGTTTATAGGTATGCATGCACACGCTAAGCTGATTTACACATACTAATTGTACTGCGCCAAAAGCAGTCCAACTTTGACCGATATTCAAGTGCACACAAATGAATTGAGGTACGTACATATGCATATCGAGCGAGATCACAATGTCGAGGTCAACACCACTAATTGTTTTTTTTTTGTTTTTGTTTGTTTTTTTTTTGCATGTTTTCTTGCCTATAACTCCGTGTGCAAATAATGAAAAAAAAAAGTTCTAAATAATTGAATACATAGGTACATACTAATTTGCAATTATGGCAATTGATTTAGAAACCGGTTTTTAACCAGAATGTCTCGTAGTGGGGAATCGTTGTTGTTGTATCAGATAGGAGTCCAATGCACACAAACAAATAAAATTAAGCATTTAATGGCATTTGTTTTTATTTTACACACAAATCGTTTTAAAAAATGCATCTCTATTAAGCCACAACTTCCCATGGCCTAAGATAGGCACCGTCAGCTGGAACAGATGCCTGGGCCTGTTTTTTCATATACCTCACTTATGTAGCCTTTGCCTCTCTGCAGCAGTTTCACTTTCCATTTCATATTCGATTTCCACTTTAGTTTTCTTAGGGCGACGTTTAGCGGTTTTACTACTACTGGCTGTGTCAACGGCAATGTTTTTGCTTGATTTCACTGGCGCACGTACGAAGGCACCGCGCGCTGGCGTATCCTGTATTGCAGGTAAAAGAACCGATTAGTTTCAGGAGATATAAAATTTATTAGTTCATTATGGTCATCTATGTATATGGGTAGGAGTAGTGCACGGTATAATTTAAAATTTTTGTATATAAAATTTGCACAATTCACGTTTTTAAATTTTCTAGCTAAGTGAAATCGAACTTTCAACTTTGATCGGCATCGAGGCTATTCTCAAATAATTATAGCTATGTTTAAAAAGTAGCTGGAAAATAAACAACAGCAGGTTACAGTAATTAAGAACTTATCACGCTATGCCATAATCACTCCATGCAGATATTATTATTATTATTATTGCATACAGATACATACATATGTACATATGTAAATATTTGTTATTCAGAGCTGCAAAAGTGCGATTATTAGCGGAAATACTTTGAAAAATTAATGAAATATTAATATTATAAATATTTCGTACTTTTGCGGTTGGTTTGCGTGGTGCCCGAAGCCACATAAATTTAAATGGAACCGATAGTGCCCTACGCTAAGTAGTCTCGCGTTGTATTAAAAGATCGATTACGCGATATACGCTCGCGAGTCCCGCGTTTTAGCGTCGAGCTAATCAGAATGGAAGCTGTCGTCACACTGAAGCATTTTACTTTGCTGATTGTAATAGTAACATTCATTCACCGGTGTCGAATTACGGCAAGTGTTTTATCTTTTTGCAATACGTTCTAGACAATCAACCACTTCAGATAAAAAAAAAATAGAACTACGAGTAAACATTGCTGAACAAATAACAGCATAATTTATATTTTCAAAAGCATGGATACAAAACGAACGCGGGCATTAAACTGCAAGTTTCATTTTTATTTAGCAGCGCAAAAATGAACAGTTGGAATCATAAATTATAGTAACGTTATTACTATAAATAGATTTCAACAAATTCTTGGATTAAAAAAAAAATAATCTTTTGTATCGTATGTACTACTTGTTGTTATTGTTCCCCAAAACAATTTTTTGGGAGTATTGCTGGGGTAACAGTCGTTGGCCAGATATAAATCTGAGTCGTTCCGGTTACGAGGCCCAGACTGTCGTGGGAACGTCTACTAGATCTAACCACCCGCGCTTGCCTACACTTCCCATTAAAATTATGCTTATTTCAAAAATTTTACGTACCTCAATATCTTCTCCATCACCCTCACTATCGGAAGCAGCAAAATCACTGTCCTTTTCGATTTCTTCCCGCTCGCCCGAATCACTGCCGGCATCATCTTCGTCCTCGTCGTCTTCTTCCTCATCTGAATCGGCTTCGACAAATTCTTCGTCAAGCAACTCGCGCCGCACCTCTTCGTCCACTTCCATTTCTTTTTCAACTTCTTGCTCTTCATCCTCGCTTACTTCTTCATCCTCCACCTCTTCCGCTTCCAACGCTTTGTTGAACGCCGTTTGTGGGAAATTATAAATATCTTGGTAAGTGCCACTTTTTAATCGTTCCAATAACTCTTTTTCGATATGGTTGTCGATTTTAGCGGCAATCAATGCCTTTTGCTCTCGGCGAGCTTCTCGCCTCTCAATCTTTCGCGAAAGTGGAACGATCAATTTTTGCCGCCTCAATTTCAGTTTACGCATACGTATGAGGTACTGTGTGATTTTCAAAAAACGTTGCTTATTTTTAGCAATCATATACTTTGGCCAAAACACCAAGTTTTCATTAATCTGTTCGATGGCCTTTTCGAAGTTGCGTGACAATTTTACACGTTCCCACAGTTTGTTAGGCATGTGTGCTCGTTCCGCCGTCTTCATGTAAAGATAAATTATTCCCTTTTCTTCGCGGACAGTGGCATATTGTGAGTTAGCCAGCGGACATGTGCGGCGTGTACAAAGACCGGTTAAATTGTATTCATGTCGACAAAACGTACGCGTATCGGTTCTAGTTGTGAAAAAGAAAAAAGCTTTTATTAATCAAAATACTTATAAAAACATATCTTTATCTTACTTGACTTTATGTGAGCAAAATGATTTGTTTATAATGCTCCACACCACCTGTAAACAAAAATAAGAATTCAGTTCTAAGCAAAACAAAATTTCTACGTTTATGAATTTTACGTACATCGTCGTGCTGCATTGTGTTGATTCACTTATTAAAAAATGTGTAAAAATAATTTAATCACCGAATTTTATAAATACTAGCGAACAAAACACGTGCAAAGAGCGCTCAAAAAAGACCAAGCAAAACAAGAGAAACGTCAAAATGGTTATCAGCTGTTCCATTGGGATGAGTGGTGCCACCCTGCACCAAATTAACCTAAGAACGTAAAGGGTCTGTCAGACATGGCAATGCAATATTTTCCGAAAAGGCTGTCAAATTGCCAAATTTCAGAAAGCAGTTGCATGAGCGGTCACATCTTGCATATGTCTTCGAAAGAGGTTCTTTTTTTATTTCTGAAAGGCGAATTGCAGGTTCGCTAGTGCTGCAAGTTGAAATATATTTCCGAAAGGTAATAGCAGTTTCAATTCTGTTGAATTCAAGTTTTTGGTTCTTTAAATGGGAAGCAACGAAAATACCAAAAGCAAAACAAGAAAATTGAAACGACTTGACCGTACAGACGCATGTGTACTCGTCCCTTTTCTTCTCACCCCCTCTCTTCCACATGCGAGCAGAATTGAATTCAATACTTGAACTGTGTAAAAGCAGTCTAACCGCAGAACTCCACAGGCGAACACCGATGGCCTACCCAAAGAACGTAAGTCCAAAGAAGGTAAATCTATAAGCAAAGAAGGTAAATCTATTAGAAAAGACAATGTAATGTAATCGCGCCGTAACTGGCCGTCTCCACAGGATAAAATTTATTGCTGCCCAGCTGTCATTTTGGTCGCTAGATATAAGTTATACAGTGGCAATATTTGTGGGGGCTTTTTATATCTTGATATAAGCATTTGTAAGATAGCTTTGAAAATGTATTTTTGCCATATTTAATCGCTTAAAAATTTTTGAAAATAGGCTATTTTACATCCAAGTACATAATTACAAATATTTTAACAGGAAACAGTTCAATTTTTGCTTTTATATCAAAATAATAATGATGTTGCAGCCACGAAGTTTTCGTGCAAATGAAAATGTAGCTGTCAAACTACCAAATTGCCGGCAATAGATGGCAAGATATAAGCTCTGATATATATTGCTCTTGAAGAGCAGTGAGCGGTCTCCATTGGCTATTTATATTCTTATGTATCAGGATATAAACTTTATCCTGTGGAGACAGGCAGTAAGATTCAGGTACTCGATTCCAAAAAATATCGTTTTAAAACTAACGAGTAGAAAATATCGGTATCGAATGCTAAAAGTATCGATATGTTATCGTTTCGTATCGAAATTCGTGTCCCTAGCTGTGAATGCGTTGTTTTTTTTTTGCGCGGATTGTGCTTAAAATCCTTAATAAATTGAAAAAGATTAGATACAATTTAATTACATTACAAAATGTACAATCAACTGCTGCTATCGCTGGCGGTGAGCGCGGTACCAATCCTGGCCTTCACATTTATCGGACTTTTACTGCTGCAAAAACTCTACGTGAAAATTCGGTAAAGTTTTTTTTTTAGTCCCGCACACGACTACCTAACCTCATTTAACCGGTTTGGCATTTTTAATTCAATACTTTTTGGAGGCATTTTATTAAAACTTATTTTAAATTGATTACATTAATATTATGTATGTGTGTATATACTTTATTAAGCTGTGATCTCATACATGCGATTTAAATATATCGCGCCTAATAATCGCTATGAGTTCTATTTATAGGTCCAAATTCGATGCTACAGTGAACTGTTGGTTTTGCAATCAAAATACGCGTGTGCCCTACTTGGAATCGAACAGTTGGACGTGTCCGCATTGCGAACAATATAATGGCTTCACAAAAGATGGGGACTATAATCGCGAAATATTTCAACAACTAGATTGCAGTAGTACCACATTGGGGAGGAATAGATCATCTGAGCATGATATTTCAGCATCGGCGTTGAGCGCCTCCAAGAACGGTTTTTGTTATGAATGCAATGAGGCACAGCGCTTAAAGGTGGAAAAGTTGGCACAATTTGAACCAAAAACTGAAACACGTTTCGATGAAGAGCTTAAGGTCTACAAGTAAGTTTGTAACGTTTCAATAATATGTACCTATGTGTATGGAATAAATGAATAAATTACTGATATCTACATTTTTCACAGAGCCAAACTTGAAGAGCAATATCGTTTGTGTGGAACATGCGACCGTCATTTGCGTAAAGTACTTCATGAAAAGAAAAAAATGGTACTTGGATCAAAATTTCTAGATTTCATTATAAAAGGTGCGGAAACGTTAAAGCAGCCCCACTTTACTCAAATCCGCCATTTTCAACGGCAACATTGGAAACGCCGTATTTCACTTCACATATCATTACTTACAATGGTAAATTTGTTATGTTTATTATTAATGCTGCCCGCTTTGACCCGTGAGCATCTGACGACTGTGTTTGGAGATCGTCTTGGCGAGCAGCTATTCACAACAATATCACATGTATTAGCACTGGCGCGTGTTTTGGTCGCATATTTGACTAGAATCGGCGCGAACCCCTTGATAGAGAAAATCAAACTTTTTACACGTACAATTTTTATGATGCTCCTGTACTCATTGGGACTGAAAATGCCTCAAATTGCACGCATTAACTTTTCTTCACTATACGTGCTCCTCTATCCTTTTGCACTATTGGGCATGTCTTTCAGCTATAAAATAATTGATGGCTTCAAGTTGACGCGCTTCACATTTTTGTTGGCCTTGTGGAGTGCATTTGCAGGAGGTTTGTTAGAAGAACAATTATACTTTCCACAAACTGGATTAATGGTATGTTATATACAATTCGACACTATAACTGCTTAAGAAACTTATTTGTTGTTTTATTTTTCTACAGCTAATTTCGTCAGCATTAACACTTATTCTTTCAGTGACAAATGAAGTAGAATTTTCTCCCAGAATGCATGATGCTAGTACGAGTAGTTTTCATAAAATGTATTCTGAAGACTACCTAAGTGATGAGGATACGATTAGTATGTTGAGTCAGCAGCTTAATAGTAGCAGTACCAGCACAATTCGTTCCACTTCACTCGGTGGACAAGCATCACCACTGCAACAGGGGCGTTTATTTAAGTCACCAGTGACATCATCAACACTTTCGCTGCACAATGCGCCTGCCACGCGGTACTCTCCGAATTCCACATACAAATCGTGCTACTTCGATGCGCAATCTAATCCTTGCTCAAACCGGTCACAGTATGCTGCTTCAACCATTGGTGACTTTAACACAGCCTTCTCATCTGCCACACTGACTTCTCGCGCTCCACTTTTTGGCTCAAACTGGGAGATAAACAATCCTGAACGGCCACGCTCTACTTTGTTTGGTACAAGCGGCAATCACATTGCACACACTTCACTCCAGCATGCTTCTTTTAGTGGAGAAATTAATGCACATGAAATTCAAAAACAAAGGAATCACATATTTGCCCAATATCGCCCTGTTAACTCAATAAATAAACGGATTTTTTCGGCGAATACAACGGCATTACATTCACCGTTTTCACTCTCCAGTAATGCGGTTTACCAACAAACCCGTCCAGCATCGACGAATTTGCTTACTCCGTCGCGATTCAGCACTACATGTATTGCCAGTAACACATCGGCTTCATCAATATTTCCTGCCGGTTCTTTAAATTCAGCTAACAAGAACTTCCCGGAGTCACGTGTGGCAATGGCCGTTATTGGAGAAAATCTATCACGTGCTTCATCACAGTCTTCGGGGTTCGAGTCACAAAATGATCGCCTGAATGTGTCTCGTGAAAACTCATTAACCACTGATGGTAATGATGTCGCCCAGCAGCAAAAAAACATTAGACGCTAAACGCAGTTTCCAGCCAATCGACTCGGGCAGTCGTTCAGCCTACTCGCCACGGCCGTCGTTGTTATCTAGTCCTCCGTTTGAGACACCTTTGTCGGTGAATTGTGGATTGACTTCACCATTGGGTAGTCTTCCACAATCAGAGTTTTGGGGTGTCCCTACTCAAAGAAAGAGTATTGGCCGTGATATTTTCAATTTGCGTAAAATAAACGAAGAGTTGCCGCTGCCCACATATAAATATAAACGCGGTGACTTGCTCAAAAAAATGGAAGGAGAGCCAAACGGTTTCATAACTAGTGCAAATGAAGGATAAATCATTTCTAAAATTTTTCATCATATCTCATACATTATTTATTTATGCTTACTAAGGGAACTATACTTTAATTAAACTTACACTTAAGATTTTGAGCTGATAAAAGAAGATGTCTAATTTATTATACATACATATAATAAGATTATTATAGTTATTATTGCATTATAAATATGTTTTTAGTTATATCGGATTATTTGTTTTAAATTATTTTAACAAAACAAGACAGTGGACTAAATTTCTAAAGCAAACACTCAAAATGTTTTGTTTATTGATATATTAACATGTTATTGACAACATTAATGATTACATTAGTGGTTTTGGATTGTTATGTATTTTATTTTTGAAGTTTCAATTGTAAGCTAAACACTGCCATGTAAACATACATGATGCATTAATGCATCATCTTAAAATTAACAAGAATTTCTCTGAAAGTGTACGAAAATCTTAAAGAAATAAAGACTATGCTACTAAAAATATTTATTTATTTAAGCGGTTAACGAATTTTTAAATATTTACTCCAAAATGATTTTTTCAATGGACCTTAAGCGAAAATTAGTTTTTCGTAAAATTTTTTGGAAACTGGGCGTGGCATGCCCACATATGTAAAATTTTTGTATCTCGAAAAACAACTTCACCAATCTGTACCAAATTTGATGTACACATTGCGCCTGACCTTAATACTGTCTTGAAAATTTTTGTAATCGGACAAAAACCCCGCCCTCTAGAAATATCGCTAACGTTGAGTTTTCAAAAATTATTGTTTTTTACTTTAATGGTGTTGTTCCATCAGCTGTGAGTAGCGTTTGATTGTCAAAATTTTGTATTTCGCTAGTGAGTGAGTGAAAACGTGAGAGTGTTTGTCATTTCCGTCGCCCTTTTTCATGCGAGGAACAATAGCTGAAATTTGACAATGGCCCGCTAGAAGCAAAAACAAAATACAAGTAGTTGTTGTATTTGTTGAATCGATACCACCTTAACTCAATGGGCATTGACATTTAGTTTCTACTGAGAACTGGGAATATTGATGTTTTCTGGTCTAATTCAGGCCATATAAGTTCGGTGCTTTTTGTATCATGGTACCAATGTTTCCGGTCTAAGTACTTTCGGTTTTTATGTAAAAATTACTACTTCATGTACAACTCTGGGTTAGCTACGCTAAAAATGCAACACTGCACATTACATTCTCTGCGCTAGCCCCTACAACAACATTCTCTGATCAGAAAACTACATCCACTCATTGGAGATTCCGCCCACCACCCACTCGTATGTTGAGAGATTGGTTGATTTGCTTCTAGCCACCTGCTGATTTCAAAAGCTTTTCACATCACCACTCGCAACTGCAAGAGCCATTTGGTTACTAGAGATTCATTGATATTGAACCGAAGATATGAGTGGTAGGCGCACTGTGATAATTTTTAAATCTGAATCGGAGAGTAATGACCGGTACGCGGAGGAACTGCATTCTAACGGCTTCAATCCAATATTTGTGCCGACACTCAGTTTCGGGTTCAAGAATCTGGATCAATTGCGGGCCAAACTACAGACACCAGATCGCTTTGCGGGCATCATCTTCACCAGTCCACGGTGCGTCGAAGCCGTTTGCGAGGCATTGCAATTCTCGGAATTGCATAGCGGTTGGAAGCTGTTACATAATTATGCAGTTGGCGAGGTCACACACAATTTGGCGCTATCGTCACTGCAACAGCTCTTCACCCACGGCAAGCAAACAGGTAATGCACGCAATCTTGGCGATTACATAGTGGACACATTCGATGGCTCCCGCGATTTGCCGCTTCTGCTGCCATGTGGCAATCTGCGCACTGATTTGCTTCTCTCGAAATTGGTAGAGAATGGCTTTCAGGTGGACGCTTGTGAGGTGTACGAAACCGTTTGCCATCCAGCACTGGTCGAGAATATGGAACTTGCGTTGAAGGCAGAAAACGTAGAGTACTTCGCTTTCTTCTCGCCATCGGGTGTCAATTGCGTCCATGAATATTGCAAGGCGCACAATGTCAACATAAACAATTGGAAATTGTTGGCAATCGGTCCGAGTACTCGTTTAGCTATCGAGGAGCGTGGACTATCTGTTTTCCAAACGGCCGAACGACCATCTGTAGAGTATCTCATCAAGGTACTGCTGAATCCCAGTGTGGGCCGGCCAAAACCGACTGGAGAAATAAAAGTGGAGGATTAACAAGCGGTTGTAGGAGGAAACTAGACTTTGATTGATAGACATATTTAAATTTACTATTTCCTTTTTAATACTACATTGAGGCCTTATCGAATATGCATACATATACGTAACGGTATATACATAGTCAGTCGTTCATACCTCCTCGTGCGGAAAATCTAAGTACGTGCAAATATAAATAAATCATTTGTCATCATTTTGATTTTCATCTATGGGAATGGAAATGTAAAAGACCGCCTATTGTACTCGTAGTATATGTACATATCGCACATCGTCTTCAAAAAAGGCACAACTCAAATATAAGATCCCGAAATATAACTGGTTGTGAATCGTACAGATTCAACGCAATTAATACAAAAAAAAAAAA
>NW_023461492.1:0-6228 GCF_013731165.1 Rhagoletis pomonella
CCTTCTATATGCTGCACTTGATAAATATTCGTTTCTTCTTGAAGTCATTTCGTATCCAGTTATTTATAGTTTCAGTTATATTTATTTTCACTTATATTTTCACTTCTTACACTTTTGAGCACCAAAACAATAATGAAAATATCAACAGGCAGCATTTATAACAACACCTCGTGTGAAAACAACCCTTGCAGCTGCATATAAAATACAAAAACCAGTTATACCAGTGTATTTGCTACCTACGTACCCATACCTTGCGCGACCTTTTTGCACATATCTTTTGAACCAGGTAGAATATTTCAATGAAATAAAAACCAAAATGTGTATTCGTTGTTACTCTACAAGTATATTATTATAAATTATATTATTTTGTTTTGCATTTATCAGGACAACAACAAAAACAAAAATCCACTGTTGCATGTCCTGACTTTATTTGCCCATATCGCTGGAACCAGTAGGAATATTCGAATGAAACAAAAGACAAAATACTTGTTATATATTAAAATATACATTTCAAAAAAAAAAATCATAGAAATCGGTTGAATAAGCATTAAAAAAAACCGCAAAATAAGGTCCCGGGTACAAACGTATCCCGGGTGTGTGTTTACGTGGTATTTTCTGGGTGTGTGTTCTAGGGTTAAACAAAAAAAATTCACTTGTTTTTCAGAGCTTTGTTGAAAATTCTGAGTACCCCCCGAGAATTCTAACCAAAACTCTTATAAAGCTTTTTATCCGACCAATAGTAAAAAAGTTATAAGCAAAAACAAGGGGCAAATTTTTATTAACAAAAAAATTTCATTTGTTTTTTTAGAGTTCTGGTGAGAGTAATGAGTAGCCCTATGAGAGTTCTAACCAAAACTCTTATAAAGTTTTTTTTTTCGACCAATAGTAAAAAATTTATAACCAAAAGCAAGGGGCAAAATTTTATTACAAAAAAACTTCATTTGTTTTTCAGAGTTACGTTGAGAGTTCTGAGTAGCCCTCTGAGAGTTCTAACCAAAACTCTTATAAAGTTTTTTTGTCCGACCAATAGTAAAGAACTTATCAGCAAAAACATGGGGCAAATTTTTATTAACAAAAAAATCTCATTTGTTTTTCAGGGTTCTGTTGAGAGTTCTGAGTAGCCCCCTGAGAGTTCTAACTAAAACTCTTGTAAAGTTTTTTCGTCCGACCAATAGTTAAAAAAGTTATAAGCAAAAACAAGTGGCAAGATTTAATTAACAAAAAATTAAATTTGTTTTTTCAGAGTTACCTTGAGAGTTCTGAGTAGCCCCTCGAGAATTCTAACTAAAGTTCTTATAAAGTTTTTTTTCCGACCAATACAAAAAAGTTATAAGCATAAACAAGGGGCAAATTGTTATTGACAAAAAATTTCATTTGTTTTTTCGGAGTTCTGTTGAGAGTTCTGAGAAGCCCCTCGAGACTTTTAACCAAAACTCTTATAAAGTTTTTTGCCCGACCAATAGTAAAGAAGACATCAGCGAAAACAACGGGCAAATTTTTATTAACAAAAATATTGTATTATTTTTTTCAGAGTTCTGTAGAAAATTCTAAGTAGCCCCTCGAGAGTTCTAACTAAAACTCTTGTAAGGTTTTTTCGTCCGACCATTAGTAAAAAAGTTATAAGCAAAAAGAAGGGGCACAATTTTATTAACAAAACAATTTCGCTTGTTTTTCAGAGCACTGTTGAAAATGCTTAGTAGCCCCCTGAGAGTTCCTACCAAAACTCTTATAAAGTTTTTTTGTCCGACCAATAGTAAAGAAGTTATAAGCAAAAACAAGGGGCAAATTTTTATTAACAAAATAATTTCATTTGTTTTTCAGAGTTACTTTGAGAGTTCTGAGTAGCCCCTCGAGAGTTCTAACTAAAGCTCTTATAAAGTTTTTTGCCGACCAATAGAAAAAAGTTATAAGCAAAACTAAGAAGCAAAATTTTATTAACAAAAAAATTTAATTTGTTTTTCAAAGTTCTGTTGAGAGTTCTGAGTAGCCCCTGATTATTCCTCCAATTTGATGGTTGATTCTATTTTATTGGCAGGGAACTTAGTCCTCATATCGGCAGATTATTCCTCTAATGATAATAGATTGTATTTTAATGGTTGAGAGTTCTGAGTTGCCCCCTGGTTATTCCTCCAATTTGATAGTTGATTGTATTTTATTGGCAGGGAACTTACTCCTCATATCGGCAGATTATTCCTCCAATGATAATAGATTGTATTTTAATGGCAGAGAACTTATTCCTCATATCGCCAATTTAATAATTTTATAATTCTTCGTAAATTTTTTTTTATAGGCTGTAGTTAGTAAAATTTATTTCTTTGAAATATTACTTGTTTTTTTCATTGAAACAGTTATGTATGTTAATAAATCTTTTATTTCACAGTTAATTGTTCATACGATACAACGATACGCTTTAACATTTTCTTTAATTTGCAATATTAATTTTCTTTATGTTAACGACTATTACATTACTTATGTAATATGTAATTATTATTTATAGTATTATCTTCCCTTGGTTAAAAACTTTTTATGTTATTGTTTAGTTGAGGGAGAACGGAGACCAGGTTTAGAGTTGTGGTCGAGTTAGAGTAGTAGAGGAGGTAGGGATTACCTTTGCTAGTGTTTATGTATCGAGCTCAATGAGCCCGTATGGTTTATAGGTTTATAGGCACACCAAGTCAGCCACGCACGCCATATGCCTAATATGCGAGAGAGGGAGAGAGATATGCGGGCAGGGTGATGAAGCGGTAGCGCATAATGTGACCCTTTCACCATGCATTCATTGGGGGACTCTATTGGAGGTAGGAATGTTCGATGTCGTATCGATTATCCTGAATATCGATATTTCATGGCACGATAATCGATTTTTTGAATCGATATTCCAAGGTCGATATATCGAAGACATCCATACTTTACCCGCAATATCGATATTTAAGTTGAAATTTATTTTTCATCTGCAAAAAAGTGAAGTAAAAATACTAAAGTAGTTTAATCAGCAGCTTGTGTGATTTATTTAGTTCTTAAGTTTGACAAACCGATTGAGTCAACCGGCATGCCGTTTTAATACTCAGTAAATATACAAATTGGAAATAACACAATTAGGTGAGTTGATAGGCAGGTTTAATATTCTATTCAATTGGGAGCAGGATTTTCAACATCGATTTTTTCGGTATCGATATTGTTCAGCCCGATATATCGGCATATCGATTTTACATGCAATGAATTAAATCGATTATAATACTATCTTAAATATCGAACCTTCCTAATTGGAGGAGGCTCTAAGCTGAAGCACAACACCGGCGAACGGCAAATTTTTCGTCGCGAATGTTCGCCGAAATAATTAAAACACACTGATTTATATGAGAACGCGCACAACCAAAGCAAACGACGAAGTTTGCTCGACGACTGTTCGCGACGATAGATTTATTTCTATCGCCGCGGTCAACGGCAACGACAAAAAAAGGCCATGATGACCATACTTTAAAAGTTATCGTAATTTTTGTTTAAAAGTAAAATAATATACCTTATATTTTTCTATCAGAGATTAATCTAGTAAAACGTAAGTTTACTAGTAGCAAAGAACGTAAATCTATAAGAAGAGACAACACGTTATAATTGTAGCGAGTGTCAACATCAGGAGCGTGCCTTCTCTTTTCCCCAAATCCGTTTTTTGATTGGGTGAAAAGAGAAGGCACGCTCCTGATATTCACTCTCGCTACAATTGTAACGTGTTGTCTCTTCTTATAAATTTATATTCTTTGCTAGTAGTTATATTTAAAGACTATTTCTATATTTTGAACTTCTTGCTGGTATTTTCCCTCTTTGTTGTAAAAGCTTCCTTCTTGAAACATGGTCACCTTATTTGTGTCAGTAAGCGAATTAGCTGGGCGAAAGTTGGTCGGCGGCATCGCTCTGCAGGGCGAAATTTGCCGTTCGCCGGGTATTGTGTTTCAAGCATCTAGCTGCCGTAGGCTGTTGTGCAATGAACTGGGATTTATTCAGGGATGCATTCATGCAGAGCCCCAGTGTGGTTTGTAAGCAGAAGCTTAATACCAAGCAAAAAATTACTCCGGGGGTGGAGTGTGGGTATGCTTAAAGCACCGTGTGATAGCCAAGCTGGGTTAGCATTGACCATAGCTGAAAATACCAGCGACTTATCACTTTACTAAGTTCAGCGAAGATATATTTGAGAATTGCATAAAAAATGCATACCCAATAAAGAACGAGCGAATTACTTTTAAACACAATTGCGTGGGTTTGTTCGCCGCACTTGGTTTTGGGCGGGAGTGCAATACAAGTGTGTGTGTGTTCGCTGCACTTGGTTTATACGGAAAATGTAATATAAATGCGTGTGGGTGTTCGCTGTTCTTTGTTTATGCGGGAAATGCATAAGTCGCTTAAACAGTTATGTTTAACCTTTATGTCAACAGCAACATACCCGGGTATGTTTTGCGTTTTGAAATTGCTATATCTTGGAAACTATACATCGGATTAACTTGAAACTTCATGATATCATCAACAAAAGTACATTATATTCCCAAGTCTGAGTAGCATTGGACCAAATGGACCAGAGATCTGACCATTTTTCGACTTTTACCCCTTACATCAACAGCTGCATACCCAGGTATGTGTATGTAAACTTTATTCCGAATCAAATTCTTAATATCGTACAAGAATATAATGATAATATAATATTATAATACAGCAAAATAAAAACAAATACGATTAAATTGCTAATTATCAAATTTTTTAGTTATATATATTGCATTGCGGCAAATTAGTAGAATGTTTTGCACAAACTACTTTTTTGTAGGCTTTTTTTAGGCGTCGTTTGGAGCATATATATAAAAATTAACCTTTGTTTTTATTCTGTCCGTACTGTCACGTCCTTCATCGCCTCCTAGTGTAACATCCATTATCCTCAAAGGATCTCCGTTTATTGCTTCAATGGCGTTGCGCGTATTATTATGCTTATTCGACTACTAGTAGCTCCGACTTCTAATTCAGGTTTCGCCAGGTGCTGACTAAGTTAAGGAAGGAACATCATACGTTGGCTTGTAGAAGCCTTCTGGTGTGGGTTGTCTCCACGTAAATTATGTACATACGTAGCAAAGGGTGCCACATCCAGAATATTATAAAATAATGGTAAAGGACATACATTCGTTCACCGCTTGATTGAATATTCTGCTAAGCATTTAACCATGTTATTATAAACTCCCCTTTGGTTTTGTTGTGATCTAATATCAAAAGTTACTTTTTCTTAAGACCTCTTACTTCGGTTTTGTAATGCATTCCTGAAAGGATCACAACTTATTTATTTTTCTTGGGCACGATCTGGTCCATTGTATGCAGACCTGAGTATGGTGTTGGTTCGAAACTGGCAGTTTGTGGTGGTAAAGCAGACCAAGCACTTCCAACTTTGTCAGAATAGTTTCCCCGCTTTAACCTAGTATGGCGTCCTTTTCTCATCTTCACTTTCGTCTTCCGAGTCGTATTCTGGTAACTGGATCGGAGTCATCTGGAGTTACATCATATTCGTTATCGTCCACAATATCTTTAGATACCAAAAGCTCTCCGTCACTATTTTCTTAAATCTAAATCTTCTAACCTGTGTCAAATGTATTCTAGCTATTCCTCACGATCCAGTGCACCATGCTGTTGTGGAGTGAGTTATTCAACATCTTCCATTTTTACTTTTTTAAATTTTGTTTCGTTGGAAAACACTTGGTAATAAAAACCCATATCTCTTCAGTCTCGCAGTTCGCACTACATAAATTCAAGTAAATATCAGAGTATAATACTTTTTTCCTACGGGTTCTTCAGGTTTGTGCAAGCGTTGAACTACATGATGTAACAAGAAACATCACAAGAATTATTTGCGTCTACTTGGAAACCCCTTTTGTCACATAATTATACAAGCTTTTCGCACATACAATCAAAATCCACGATCATAAAGTGTGATCCGAGAAACACATTATGTATACAGTAAAATAACATATTTCTCAATATTTTTAATATTTTTATTGAGCTTTGTACCACGATTGTTTATTAGGAAAAATTGAAAAGCAACAAAGTCTAAGCGGTAGAAGTTATAGCAGCTATTTCGGAGATCACCACATCATCTCTTCATCAGACTTCTTTTTTCTAAAGTTCAGCAGGGATCGAACCTGCGAATTCGATGTTAAAAGTCAGAAGCGTTAACCACTGAGCTATGTACATCCCGTAAACTCT
>NW_023461492.1:9228-25526 GCF_013731165.1 Rhagoletis pomonella
AAAAATAAAATGTTAATAAGCCACAATAACATTGACAAATACATATTTCTCAAATATTTTTTACATACTTAAAATAAACCTATTTTTTAGAAAATAACAACAAGGTCTTAGCCAGATTAATATAAATGTGTTAAATATTCACATTTTTGTCACAACACTGTGCTATTTCCCATACAAAATGTATTATGAACGAAAGACACAAGATCACGTAAGAACAAGAGAGTGAAAAAAGTCGATTTTTTGAGCGGGTTCTACGCCGTCTTATTTCACTGGAAAACCAGCGAAAAGTAAACAAAGCAAAGAAAATAACGAAAATCAAAATTAGCCTAAATTATTGTCAGCCACTTTAAACGCATAATTTAGGTAAAATGATGCATTAAAATGCTATAGAATTTGTTGTCAAGTTGAAATAACTCTTCTTTACTTAAGGAAAAGTGTGAAATAGTGGTAAGTGTGATGTAAGCAAACGCTCTGCTGACGAACCCGCTTTCGCAAAATTTTCTCAAAACCAGTTACAAATACAACGTCGCGTTCTTACGTGATATTGTATTTTTGATTCATGAAAATCTATGCGCATGCCCAGGTATGCTGCTGTTGACGTACGTATAATTTTTCTGCTGTTGACATAAAGGTTGAGCATTGGTTGGAATTGCTTATTTTGCTTATTCAGGGTTTCCAAACATAATTTTAACGATCATGCGTACCTTTTAAGAAAACGGTCAATAAATAAATGGATATTTTTTTCGTGTGTGTGAATTGTAGTGCCCAAGAAGTTTTGACATGTGATACTTTACAGCCTGCTGTCTCACTTTTTATGGAAATAATGGAAATTTCTGTTGAAAACAAGGGTGCCTTGTATTCTTCACAAAAAAAAGGCGTGAGTACTAAGTACTCATGAAATTTGATGGGTGAACATATGCGAACGGCAAAGCATAAAAGTACGTTTACATATAAATATAATCGCAATCAAAGCTCTTTAGCTGTCAAATTGGTTTGCTTGTTATTCACACAACTCGAGGAAAAGTTAAACTACTTCTCTGCTATATTATGCTATTTAAATATATTTTAACTGAATATTTTATTAAAAAATACCTTTACAAACCTCTTTTCCTTACTAGCGTCAATTTTTGTTTACTTTTACATTTGACGTTCCTCCTCTTCTTCGCAAGCATAATCGATAAAACTAGGTTGGACACCAAAAAGTTATCAGTTTAATCTGGGATAATTTTATAATTATAATTTTGTATGGCTAATCTAATCTAATTATTAGTGTAGGGCAGTATCGATACCAAAAGTACTCAGAACTCGATTCTCAAAGGGATCGACAGCTCCCCATTTTTAAAAGTATCGATACTGAGTACTCCAAAAAACTCAGTACTAACAACAGAACTCGAAAGTACTCAGTACTCAAAAAAGGAACTCGAATGTACTCAGAGCTTAGAAGACCTCGAAAGTACTCAGAACCTAAAAGAACTCGAAAGTACTCAGTACTCAAAAATACTTCGTTCCAATAATCGCTTTGATACATGTACTCAGGATCGATTCAAAGTACTCAGTATTAAGCGTCGAATAGACTTAAAAAGTACTGAGATTTATTTGCATTTAACGGTATTGAGAAATGATTGTACTCAATTTGCAGTTTCAATAATAAGTACAATACTTGTACCCAGTACAGTTAGCCATTCATTTGACGTAAATTGGGATTCATATATTAATAATAATAATAGATTGGCGCTTACACATATGTTAGTATTTGGAGGAGCTTCTCCCCCGCCTTGTGGCGTGCGCCTTGATGTCGTCACACAAAGCAGAGGGACCTACAGTTTTACGCCGACTCCGAAAGGCGATTGTATTTTTATGAGAAGCTGTTTTCATGCCAGAAATACACCAGGAGGTTTGCCATTGCCTGCCGAGGGACGACCGCTGTTAAGAAAAAACCTTTTTTCTATATTTTTTTTGCGATGTTGCTTTGACCAGGGCTTGAACCAAATTGCTGCGGAGTGGAAGCGGCGCAGTGCTTACCACTACATAATCAAATACTGGTAGCTTGTGAGATTTCTACACTATGTATTAAAATGTTACCAACATGTGTATATTTAAAGAAAGTACTCAGTACTCTGAAAAATACCCGATCCTTAAAAGTATCGATACCAAAGTACTCGATCCTCAAAGTACTCGATACTTCCCAACACTACTAATTACATATTAGGGAGTTAAGCTCGAAAATGTGGATAATCTTTTTATATGTAAAGCTATTCTTAGGCGATTCAGTTACATTATGTTACATTTAATATTTTTTTTATTCATTTTCACTTAAATTTTTTTAATACAATAAATTATCGGTACTATTGATAAAATATGATACTTGTATATACTTGTGACTCAAGGGCGTTAAAATATCTTGAAAACACCGCATCAATTACTGTTCTTGAGCTTATAGTTTGAGCATTTCTATTTGTTTATATTCCCAGTATTTAGTTTTACTTTTCGGAATATAATCTGTGGTTCATGTAAATGAGAGCGATTTTTGGAGAGTTGGGTAGAGATTGAAGTTGCAAGATTTTATCCGATGCTTTTTTTGTTCCGTACGTGTTGCTGTTACTCACTTTTTACTCTCACTTCAGAGAGTGATTTAGCTGTTTGACTTTTTCCAGGATTTAACACGAAAAGTATTGGATCAGAGCTATTGGGCCGTATGAATAAAAACTAAGCAATTGCTTTTTCTTAAAATTTCATACCTTTTACTTCAATTTTGTTTGAATAAATTGAGTAAAAGATCTAAAATTTTAAGAAAAAGCAATTGCTTATTTTTATTCATACGGCCCATTATATCATCCATACATATGTATATTATACATACATATACATTTACAATAGCAAGTAAACTAAGGGTGGTTCTAATGAAATTAAAATTGTATGCTGAAATACACATGCTAAGCCCTTCGAAATTTTCTGCTGGCCTATGCGTTACAGCTTCGAAAATTTTACCCCTACCGAAACCAAAGATGTATACACATCAACAACAAAGTTATAACTTCTTGAAGTTTAAACTTGAAGAATACCAAAGTTGTATTAAATTTTGTTAGTAAAAAAGTAATAAACGAAATGATGGAGAAAAACTATAAGTATAGTCGTATCCTGTGGGCTACAACAAAATATAATTTCTTTATGGGAATCCCTGCATATTTTTTGTGTAGCAACGTGTAATTAGATTAAAAAAAAAGTTCGGAAATAAAACTGTCACTGAATCTGGTTTCGATACAAGTACTTTCTTCCGATACCTACTCAGTACTCGGATCAAAAGTATCGATACCAAAATTACTTAGTTTCGGACGAAAAGTATCGAGTATGTACTTGTATTTACTAGTATCGTTTTGTACCTAGATACAAGGGGTCTTGGACTCGATTCCCAAAAATATCGTTTTAAAACTATCGAATAAAAAGTATCAGTATCGAATGGCGAAAGTATCCATATATTATCGTATCATATCGAAATTGGTGTCCCTACATATGCAGTAACTTCGAAATGCTGTTGCTCGTGTTTTTTTCATGATGCATTTCCGAACACCAATTTCACCATTTTACAAAAACTATGAGCTGCATTTATTTAATCAATCATAAATTTTTCGCATACTAGTGATTGTTTAGATGTAATAAGTATGAAGCTGACAGTGTCTATAACTTTTCTAAAACTCAATAAAGCCTGAAACCAACAGAGCATTATTTAAACCTACAAGTCTCTAACAGCCGCACTCAGAAACGTTCCTTAAATTAGCTTTAACGGGCACTTAACTAATGATCGTTAAATCTGTTAATTAATGTTGCCTCTCATAATTAAAAATTATGAAATCAAAAATTTAAGTATGGCCCCAGTTTCGGCCCCTTATTTTTGTGGCATCACTCACTTTTTTCGTTTTGTTTGAAATAAAATATAAAAATAAGTATTTATATCATTTAGCTCGCACTGGCTCAACAGACGCAATGGCTGATTGAGTAGAGCAGTGGCGTGCCATTCGAGAGATCCGAGTTCGAGTCCTAGGGCAGGAAAATTTTAAAAATTAAAAATTTTTTATTTGATAAATTTTTAGAAACTGTTTGTTAAAAGACAAACAAAACCAATAACAGGCCAATTCTGGCATCTCTCTTTCAACTCACCTCAGTATTTCGAGAGACAAAATGGCGATTCCACCGTCACGGGTGGGGCATTTGAACAGAAAAAAATATACTTTCTTGCTCGCTGGACCATTGCCACTATTACAGCAACGTTATCGAAATTGAAATTTATTGAAAACAAACAAAAAATTTTTAAATCATTCGTTAAAAAGTTAAGTAAAGGTTTTTGTTTACTAAACTTTAATGTTCATTAAGTACCGTTAACGAATCATTAACTGACAGCCGCACTCAGAAACGTTCCTTAAATTAGCTCTAACGGGTACTTAACTAATGATCGTTAAATCAGTTATTTAATGTTTCCTCTCAGAGTCAAAAATTATAAAATGAAAAATTTAGGTATGGCCCCAGTTGCGGCCCTTCATTTTTGTGGCATCACTCACTTTTTTCGTTCAGTTTGAAATAAAATATAAAAATAAGTATGGCTGAGTGAGCAGAGCACGGGCGTGCAAGAGAGATCCGAGGTCGAATCCTAGGGCAGGAAAATTTTCTTTTTCCTGTTTTATTTGTTTTTTTTTTCTTGTTAATTTTTATAAATTATCTGTATTGAATTTGTTTGCTTTTTTGATCTAATTTTCTTTTGATTTATAGATTTTATTGCTTTAAAAAGAAAAAAAATTTAATTTAATTTAATTGTTTGCTGATAGACAGGCAAGAACAATAACAGGCCAATTTTGGCATCTGTCTTTCATTTCTCCTCAGTCTTTCGAGAGCTAAAAGTCTTTATATTTCGGCAACTATCTTGACAGCCCTTTTCTGTATTTCGAATATCTAATTGAAATATGTGCTAATAGTGTTATTATATTTATCGTTTAGCAATAAGTTTTCTAAAAACTAAACGAAATGAAAAAAATATATTTTTTTTAACAGGAAAATCTAAAAATTTGAGAAACTGAAAGTGAAAGAAAAAAGATGAATCAAAAAAGTTTCCAAACGTTAAATAAAATAAAAAATATGAATTTTTAAGCATTAAAACTAAAAAAAAATTTATTAAAAAAATTCGTTGCCGAGGATTGAACTCGGCTCACTGGGCCATTGCCACTGTTACAGCAACGATGTCGAAATTGAAATTTGTTGGAAACAAATAAAAAATTTCAAAATCGTTCGTTAAAAAGTTGAGTAAAGGTTTTTGATTACTTAACTTTCAGCCGCACTCAGAAACGTTTCTTAAATTAGCTCTAACGGGCACTTAACTAATGATCGTTAAATCTGTTAATTAATGTTTCCTCTCAGTGTTAAAAATTATGAAATACAAAATTTAAGTATGGCCCCAGTTGCGGCCCTTTGTTTTTGTGCCATCACCAGGGTGTCGAGATTGTTAAAAAAAAACGCAATTTCTGAAAAACAATCGCCAAAAATCGCCATTTTCGTAAATAAAATTCATTAAATCGATTTAATAAATCTTTTATTTTCAAAATGAGATCTTTTTATAATATAGTTTTTAAAACCAAAAACGAATATACCACCTTCAGAGGGTAATAATAGATAACACAAATCACTTATATAATAGGGATGTACAAACAATTTTCTTTAAAAATACACATACTTCTTAAAAATATTTGTTTCAACACATTTTGCAATAGGGCTGCGCAATTATTAAATTTATTATAACTCATATTAATTGATTAATCGCAGAATCCACTTTTAAGAGCTCGGCGCTAAAAATTAAATAAAAACCTATAATAAGGCGAGATCAGCTATTTCCACAATTTCTTCAAAATCACGAATAGGGTCTGGATCATTTACATTTCTGTTGTTGTTACATATTGAGCTATTCAACATTGATAACATACTGTTTGATATTGGAAACGTTTTGGAACAGAAACTTTTGGAAATTTTAGGTTTTATTTTATTGGTTCCAAATTAATGTTTCAAAAATGGCTTTTTACTAATACGCTAATTTACATGTGTTGTTCACTGTATGACTATCAAAAATGGAATGTCATGTTCGTCAAGTGTTCAGTCTTCTTTCCTAAATCCGACGGGAAGTTTGATTTTTCGACCATGCCGTGTTGTGGGGATAAAATCGGCTGAGTTGAATACAGTTTTGCGCGACTGCAGTTCAGACGTGTTTTTTCTTCGCTCCGCGCTTATCTGGCTTTTTTAAGCGTTCTTTGTGAATTTTAATTCGCTTTGTTAGTGCGAAACTCATAATATACTGAGATAGTGACTCTTAATAATGTGAATTTCACTGACTCAATATTTATTAAATGTAAAAATATTCATACAATGCCTTGTCTTTGTGGTCAAAAAGTTGATCGTACACAATCTAAAGTGCAGTGTGCCGGGTGTAAAAACTTATTTCACCTCAAATGTGTTGGTATTTTCCAGGCCGATCTGGACTTCTTACTCTCATCTAATAAGCCGTTTCTTTGCAAAAACTGTATGGATGACCGTCGTTCATCTCTCCGCTGCCCTTCCACAGCCGCCGGCTCTCTGCATGGGACTAATGTTACTGCTGCTCATGCTGAACAGTGTTTACCTACACCAACGGAAACTCCCTCATCTGCTCCGTCTACTATGTGCACGGTATCGAATGCTGGTCTGCCCCCCAATGGGTCTGCTAAGCGCATGGCGCTCAATACCAATGTTAGCTATGCTGCTGCTGCTGCTGCTGCTGCCGGTACTAACTCAATTAAAGCTAATGTTAACAGCTCTGTTATCACTGCTGCTGGCGCTGTTGTTGATGCCGACGTGGATGTTAATTCTTTGAATGCTGATATTGAATTTGTGCCTGATGCTGGTTCAGAGCCTGCGGTTTTTTCTGGCTCGAATGGTTGGAAAACTGTGCCTCATAAGACGAAAACACCGAAACGTCAACAGGTTGTGGTTGGTCGAAATAAAAACGCTGACCTCGACATTATCGTAAAAATGAAGTGGGTACATGTATCCGCTTTTAAGCCGTCCGTTTCTACTGATAAAATCATCGAGTATGTATCTAAACAGTCCGGTATCGACATTAAACATTTTGCATGCCACAAGCTTATTAAGAAAGACGAACCTTTAGACAAGCTTCGAAGCATAAATTGCAAATTTGGAGTTTCGTATGCATATTATGAAGATATCTTGAAGGCTTCTGTTTGGCCTTCTGGTATAAATGTCCGACCATTCCGCTTTTTTCAAAGGGAAGCCCCTTCGGAAGCGCACAAGTAGTTTGAATCCTGGCAACTGTAGCTCAGCCCCTAAGGGTCTTCAAATTTATTTTCAAAATATGTCTGGAATGCGGACTAAAACCAAAGAGATATTTTTATCAACGTCCCGCGTTGACTTTGATGTCTATGTTTTTGTGGAAACATGGCTGAATGCTGACTTTCATGACGAAGAGTATTTTAATCCAACTTTATTTAATGTATTCAGGAACGATAGAGATCCGGTGAAGACTGGCCACTCCAAAGGTGGTGGCGTCCTAATCGCCTTAAAGCGCTGTATCCGCTCGTCGTTACATCAATTAGGGAATCTAGATACTCTCATAGACCAAATTTGTGTTTGTGTCCATGGATCGCTTGGAAAATTATTCGTTTGCACATCCTATATCCCGCCTAATAGTACGGACTATCTATACAGCTGTCATGTTGACAATATCGTCGATCTTTGTGAGCAGAATCCTGACTCTTCGTTTTGCATTCTTGGCGATTTCAATCTTGCAGATATAGTCTGGTCCGACCTACAAAGAAATGGTTTCCTGACTCCAACACATGTAGACAGGACGTACGAGATAAATTTTCTGGATAGCCTGCTTAGTTTAAACTTAATTCAAATTAATTCATTATCTACTAAGTTATCTAAAATTCTTGACCTTGTCTTTGTTGATGAAAATTCAATATTTAACTTAGAGGAATGCAGTTTTCCGGTTAGTAAAACTGATATGCATCATGTGCCCATAATTATTTACTTGGAAATGTTTGATAATTTCACTGCAGGGAATATAACGTCTGGGTTCTTTAACTTCCGCGATGCTAACTTCCAGGCTTTCGATATTGCCTTGTCTGAAATCAACTGGCACTCTGTTTTTATTTCTAAGATCGTCTCAGAGTGTTTTGATTCTTTTGTGTGCACACTGAATAATCTTTTTTCTAAATATCTTCCGCTGCTGCCGCCTAGGATTCATAGATTACCCTGGTACACAAGTAGACTCAAGAATCTTAAAAACAAAAGAAACAAGTATTATAAACTACATAAAAGTCAGCTCGATAATGTTAATCTCAAGGCTAAATATATCTCTTTCATGAGACAATTTAACATCGTGTAAAGTAAATTTGAGTCTGATTTGAAGGAAAATCCCAAAGCCTTCTGGAGCTTCATCTGTTCCAAATCGGGCTCCTCAAATATACCTTCCTGTATGTACTATAATGGTAAGTGTTCTGAGTCGATTAGTGATACTGTCGAATTTTTCGCTGAGTTTTTTAAATCAAATTTTGTCGTTGATGACAACTCCCACAGGTTTCCAGTTAACTCTTGTCCTCCACAAGGTTTAGACTTTGGATCGATGTCTTTGACAGAATCTGACATTATCAGAGGCATATTCTCTCTTAAAAAGTCTTTTAAATGTGATTCCAACGGTATTTGTCCCTTTTTCCTTAAGCAATGTCATTCCTCCGTTTGTGTTCCACTGTGTATGATCTTCAATCTCTCTCTTCGTTCAGGTGTTTTCATCGAGCGCTGGAAAGCAGCGTCCATCACTCCCATCTTCAAGTCAGGTCGTAGGAATGATGTTTCTAATTACAGACCTATCTCAAAATTAACTGTTTGCTCCAAGCTTTTTGAGAAGGTGGTAATGGAGAAACTATCTTTTGCCCTAAAAAGTATCGTGAATCTTCGTCAGCATGGTTTTGTCGGTGGTCGTTCTACCGTAACGAACCTCGCTGTTTTTTCTGAATTTTGTATATCTGCGTTCAGAAATGGGTCCCAAGTGGACAGCATCTATACAGATTTCTCCAAGGCGTTTGATAAGGTATCACATTCAATTTTCCTTCGTAAATTAAGAAGCATTGGTTTCCATTCGGTTTTCTTAAATTGGTTAAAGTCATATCTTACAAATAGAACACTGTTTGTTGAAATTGAAAACTGCAGGTCTTCTCAATTTGCCGCTACTTCGGGGGTGCCCCAAGGCAGTGTGCTTGGTCCGCTGTTGTTCGTCCTGTTTATTAACGATATCGGGTCCTGTTTCAATAACTCTGATTACCTGCTGTATGCCGATGATCTGAAACTGTTTCGTAAAATCAATTGTGTCTCCGATTCGCGGTTACTTCAAGAAGATCTGTTTAATCTCGAAGTATGGTGCCAAAAAAATATGTTATCCCTCAATATAAAGAAATGCTTCCACATGACCCTCGCTAAAATATCTAAAGTTTTTCTAACTAACTATTATATTTCAAATGTACAACTCGCTTCTGTTAATGACTTTGTTGATCTTGGTGTCGTTTTTGACTCTTGGTTCACCTTTGTTAATCACATATGCCATATTCTTCCGAAGGCTTATAGGAACCTAGCTTTTCTGCGAAGGCATGCGAAGGATTTTAAGGATCCCTATACAAGGAAAACTCTCTTTAACTCTCTTGTTCGTTCAAAGCTTGAATATGCCTCGGTTATCTGGAGTCCTATATATAATTGCCACGCACTTCGTATCGAACGTGTCCAGAGAAAATTTATTCGGTTTGCCCTTCAGCCGCTTCGATTCTCTGACCCTCTTCCGCCCTATATAGCTCGTTGCAAGCTTATAGATTTAAACTCTCTTGAGTGTAGAAGACATGTCCATTCCCTTATGTTTGTTTATGACCTGATTTCTGGCGTCATTGATTGTCCGGAATTACTTGGGCATATCGGTTTCAATGTCCCGAGCAGAATATTGCGGTTTGTCCCGCCGTTTTATGTTATCCCTGCTAAAGCTAATTATTGGGCTCAATCCCCGATTTGGAGGGCTCTCACTGAACTTAATGCAATTTCAAAAAATTTAAATATTGAATTTTCTATTAGTAGGCAGTCTTTTAGAAGTTTAATTGAATCTGTGTACTCCTAGTGTAGTTCTTAATTTTTTACCTATTAATTTTACTCTAGTCTGTAAGATTCTTTGTAATAATAGACTCAATAAACACTGAATTGAAAGTTGATGTGGCAAGATGTCGCTGAGATGGTGTAATCGTGTTCGTGGTAGACTCTTGCGCTGGTTTCGACGGTTGAGTCGTCGTTTGCGGCCGATCGTCGATATTATCAGCTTCGATGAATGCCGGTTTAAGCCTGTCGATGGAGATGTTGATTTTATCGCGGTTTATTTGAACTGCGAAGTGCTTATTTTGTCTGAACACTACAAGTATGGTCCATCATACGGTGGTTGAAGCGCCGCCCGTATCTTGTCGTTTCGCACAAACACATGGGTTACGTCCACTAGCTGCTTGAACACAATGGTTTGGTTTTGTGATTTGATGTGAGGGTTGGACGTATGTCATGCATTACATCGGCAAGTTGTTTTGCGAACTCGGACTGCGGTTGAGGACGACATTCGTCAAAAAACTCTCCCAGCAAGCGTAGTGTCGTGCCGTAGACGAGCTGAGCGGCTGTTGTACCGATGTCCGGCTTAAATGCGGAGCGCAATCTGAGCATGATCATCGGTAATCGATCTGGCCAATCATACTTTTTTTGACACATGATGGATGCTTTGAGCGATCGATGCCATCGTTCCACGATGCCATTTGCTTGCTGTCGTACGGAGGTGGGTGATGTTGAGCATGCGAGACAATTCATTGAACACATGTGACTCGAATTGCCTGCCTTGGTCGGTAGTGATGCGCGCTGGGATGCTAAAAAGTGCAAACCAGATACTTACAAGTTTTTTCGCGACCGTCTCTGCTGTCATGTCCCTGAGCAGTACTGCCTCTGGCCATCGAGTGTGTAGGTCGACAATTGTGAGACAGTACAGGTATCCCCCGGCTTGTGGGAGAGGACCAATGAGGTCGATATTGACGTGCTCGAACCTCTGCGAGGGTAACGCTATTGTTTGTAGTGGTGAGCGAACGTGCCGGCTGACCTTTGTTCTTTGGCAGCTGGTACATCGTAGGACGAAATCGGAGATGTCTTTCCCCATATTGGGCCAAACGGAACGAGATTTTACTAGCTTAGTGGTAGCGCACACCCAGCCATGAGTTAGACTGTGCTTCTTGCTGATGATGACTTTACGGTATGCACGCGGTATAAACGGACGAGCCCTTGCTGTTGCGATGTCGCAGTAGATTGTAACGTTTGTGCCAGGTATACGAATTTGTTTTGGCTGTAGTGACGTTTGATTGCTATTAAAAAATCCTTTTATTCCCGGGCAGTCTAACTGGGCTTCGGCGATTTTATTGTAATCTATTGTTGTTGCTTCTATAGCTTCAATGCGTGGGAGCGCACCGGTTGTAGTATTTTTGACGCCCGAAACATGGATGATATTGGTCGTGAATTGGCTGACGAAATCTAATTAGCGTATCTGGCGCGGCGAAGCCTTGTCAGTTTTTGGGAAAAAGTGTAAGTCAATGGCTTGTGGTCCGTGCGTACTTAGAACATCCTTCCTTCAAGCATTCCTCGAAAATGTTTGATTGCCAGGTACACCGCCAGCAGCTCCCTGTCATGAGTGCTGTATCTTTCTTGTGTCTCTGTTAGTTTAAGGCTGAAAACCCCATCGGCAAACTCGTTGTTGACAATTTGGTGTAGTACGGCACCAACGGCTGTGCTGCTGGCGTCCGTACTAAGCGAGATGCGCGCATTCGCCGCTGGGTGTACCAAAAGTGCTGCATTCTCGAGCTGCTTTTTACACTCGCTGAAGTGGTGAATTTTGTCGTCGGTCCAGTTGATTGGTTGTCGTTTCTCTTGTTTCCCGGTATTAATTGGACGAGCGGTGCTTGGTGCTGTACTGCGTGTGGGAGGAATCGACGATAAAAATTTACCATTGCCAAAAATCGACGCAGTTCTTTGGCGATTTTAGGCAGTGGAAGGTTTATGATGCCTTGCACTTTGGTTGATAAGGGCTTGATGCCCTCGGAGGTAACCGTGTGCCCGAGGAACTCGATGCTTGCTTTTGCGAACACACACTTCGCCGGGTTTATCGTGAGATTATGTTGTCGGCGTTCGAAAACCTTTTGCAGGTGAACTTTGTGCTGGCACGTATCATCGTAGGCGATGCAGACGTCGTCAATGTAGATGAAAACGAAATCGAGTCCACGGAAGACTGCGTGCATAAACCGCTGGAACGTCTGGGCGGCGTTGCAAAGACCGAACGTCATGCGCGTAAACTCGTAGAGGCCAAAGGGCGTTGTCGCCGTCTTGGGTATATCGCAAGATTCTATTGCGATCTGATGATACGCTCGGGTTAGGTCGACTTTGCTGAAGACCTTCTTTTGGTACAAGAATTGCGTAAAATCTTGGATGTGAGGCAGCCGGTACCGGTCTGGTACTGTTTGCGCGTTGAGCGGGCGATAGTCGCCACACGGACGCTATTCGCCATTTGCCTTTCGTACTAAATGCAAGAGCGAAGCGTATGCGCTTTCCGATGGGCGACAGATTCCGAGCTTGACTAGGTACTCGAACTCGTCCCTCGCAGCTTTTAACTTGTCTGGGGTGAGACGTCTCGGCTTGGCAAAAACCGGCGCTCCCTTTGTCCCGATGCAGTGCCTGACACCTGTCTGATCTGCCGCTTTTGATGACGTGTTGAGATGTGTGATTTCTTGGAACTTGCGGAGCAAATCTGCGACCTCGGATGATTCGTCGTACGTCTGTATACCTGTGGACCCTTCAAGGCTGCAAACGCCTGCCCGAGACAATGTTGTTGTTGTGTCGATCAATTTTGATTTAGCTACGTCGATGACCAAATTGAAGTATTTGAGGGAATCGATTCCGATGATTGCGTGTTTGGTGTCGGCTATCACGAAACTCCACGTGAAAGCACGTCAAAGGCCCAGGTCAAGCGTTTGTCGGGTAGCGCCGTAGGTTTTAATGGTGGTGCCGTTGGCTGCGAAAAGCGGATTGTGTGCACACTTGTTAAGGGTACCACCGACACATCCGCGCCCGTGTCAATCAGAAATTGTTCGCCCGTTTTAGCGTCTTCAATAAAAAGTCGGTTAGAGTTTGCGAGATTTTGGGGTTTTACCTGGAGTTCGTTTTTACGCTGTTTCACCCGATGGCTGTTGAACTGTCTTATTTTCGGGAGTTTGCTCGATGTTGTCTCTTTCCCGAAACTCTCGAGCTTTTGAGCTTCGGTTGAAATTAGTTTTTTGCTGCTTCTGGCGGTTTGTGAAAGTCGCACGGGCTTAAGCACTTACGCGCTTGTATACCGTACTCTCGATGATACCAACAAGTAGGTGCTTGCTGCTTGCTATCGCTGCGGCGTGGTGTTAGAACGTTTAGCGGCAGCTTGGGAGCGTTCTCGCTGACGGCTACGGCTTGAGGGCAAAAGTTGGTCGAGTTTCTTATTGATGGCATCGAGCAGGGTGTCTTGCTTTTTTACATGTTTTTCGAGTGCTCCTACTCGGTCATCGGATGTTCCGATTACGGCGACGTTTGGCTTCGAAAATGTTGAAGCGCCAGCGTCACGGCTTAAAGCGTCTAGAACTGCGTCGGCGGTAATTGCGAGCTGTTGTAGCGTGGTGTTTGGTTGGGCTTGTAGCATTCCAGCGATGACGGCCCGTGCCGCTTCTGGAAGTTGTTTAAGCCAATACTGCTGGATAACATCTGGCTGAGCAAGTGACTGGGTTTTCCGTCGCCTAGTTGGATCCCAGTTAACTTGTCCAGACGTGCCATTGCTGAGTCACTAAATTTCTCTATAATTGCCTGTTTTAGTGTCGAATATGGGGCCACGGTTGGTTATGAGCGAACTAAGTCGAACACTTGGTCGAGAATATATTCCTCTGCATGCGCGATTATGGCTGTGTATTTATCCTTTTCCTTGCGCACACCAAATCCATGAAGCTCAAACCAAGCGTCGATTTTTATAAACCACGATTCCACTTGAAATTTGGAATTGAGGTGTATCGTTGCAGTCGACGCTTGCACTGGCGCCTACGCTACCGCTATCACTGGCGTTGCCGTCGCTGCGACCGCTTGCGTCGTTTTTTTGGTGATTCCTCGTCGCTCATGTCCGACCTGCGGGTGTATAATTATCGATGCGAAAAAGGTAGCTGTGATTATAACGGGTATTTTATTGCTGTTGTCGACCTTTCCGTTGCTGGAAAAGTTTTTAGCGGCGGAATCGTAGCCTTAACCAAATATCAAATATGTGCATATGTTGCACACGTGTTTATTGGTTAGCGTTACTTTTTGCTTGTCTGCGTTTGTAATCACAGCTGCCCGTAGACTCACCCTTTTTGTTTTTCGGGGTCATCAGTTTTGGGAATTTTAGATTTTATTTTATTAAAGTTCCAAATTAATGTATCAAAAATGGCTTTTTTCTAATACGCTAATTTACATGTGTTGTTCACTGTATGACTATCAAAAATGGAATGTCATGTTTGTCAAGTGTTCAGTCTCATTTCTCCTGTTGTTCGTCGCCGAATTAGGGTTGCCATCGAACAGTGTTTTCAGCGTGGTCGCCACAAACTATTAGCCTTCATATAACACTTTATTCGAACTCATGATTCAATAACACAAGGTTATGTAATTTGTGACAGCTAAAATTTTACGCTCCTTTATCTAGATTTGTATTTTGGAAATAGGAGAAAGGGGAAGAATGTGATCGTCTTTTGCGCAAACGGTAGTAGAAAGGTACTAAGAAAGTGCTCAAAGTATAAAATTAGAAGTAAAATGTGTATTATTAATTATATGTGAATTTGCAATATATTTGGTGTTTTAATGGAAATACTAAGCAATACGTAAAAATATAGATTTTTACGCTCATTTCAACCGTGTCAAAATTATTTAGCGCAAGTAAAATATAAAGACGGTTTATAAGGTTACAATTCAATTCTTTGATTTTTTTTAAATATTAATATCTTATGAACCACATAACCGATTAAAAAACTAATAAGGTCACCCTAAAGATAATCAATTTATCTTTCAGCTGATATACATAATTGAAATTGTTTTTTATATATTTAAACCAAACCCACTAAAAAACAAACATATGTTATTTTTTTCATGAAATAACCTTTATGGAAAAAAACTGCATGATTAATGGTAAAGAAATTTATATTATTTAGAAAGTGCAAGCTATTATCTTTAATTCGATAGACATATTTTATCATGATCTACTTTTGGGTTTTAAGAATTAAGTGATAATAAAAAATATAAGTAAACAAAGCAAATGAAACTCTTATATCTTCCTTGTTTATCACCTGCGCCAAACAAATTTGGTATCGTTGAAATCAGCGTAAAAAGTTCTATAAATCGGCACTTTTGGTTATTTTATAGCTAAACAGTCGCTATTCTAGACTTGTTCCAGAAATTTACGCAAACGAAGGTGATGCCAACGAATATTTAGTATGAAGAGCTTTTGGTTTTACTACTAACATAACTAGAAACTATAGAGTTAGCAACATTCTGCACAAGTAAAGGAGCCGATTTTATGTGTGGGAGCGAGAAGACTGTTTTATTACAAAACCTTTCTATTATTGAATCATGATTCGAACTATTGAATTTAGGCTTTCCAACCTCATCCTATTTCGAATCTTAGTTTTTGTTGAATTCATTACGGAAAACGCGTTCAACAAAGCATGTGAGTGCGGCAAGGATAATAGTATGAATTTACTTATATTTCCAAACATTTTATTGCCTGTTGCGGTTTTCACTCCGTAAGCAATTATCCAAAATTATTCAAAGTGGGATTTAATGGTTCTGAGAAAAGTTATTGCATGGAAAAGTTAAAAGATTTAAACTGCTTTTCTTTTCTTCAAAGTCAAATAGTGAATTGGCAGGACCCTGAAACTCGTCCTCTTGTGATTCACACATCACATTTTGTTGACAAAATTAAAGCCTTTTTAAAAGTATTTAATTGACTAGGTAATCGTTTCAAAAGTTCTTGGATAAGGGTGATTAAACATTTTTCAGAGTCTTTTAATATGCTTCTTAAGTCAAGTTTATCACGCAGTTCATTAGCCTCTTCTGTAAAATTATCGTGGAAAACTAAGTTTTGTATATTTTTATAATTGGAAAAAATATATTTGAAGGGG
>NW_023461493.1:0-22275 GCF_013731165.1 Rhagoletis pomonella
AACTAACTAATTTTGAAGGACGATGACCGAAAAATAGTGAGAACTAGATTTTTATTTTAATCAATTGATTTTTTTTTCCGCAGGGTACATACATATTAATAAAACAATGCATTTGCATTTGTTTTGACAAGTGTTCAGTGTGCAGTATAAATGTAATTTCATATGATTTATAACTGCTAACGTCAACAATAGTTAATTGCATTTATTTGATTGTATGAATGTGTTTGTTAAGCATTTAATATTATCGTTAATAGTCGTATATATAATTGAATAAGTACATATGGAATTCATACTAATTTGAATTTTATTTTGTTGTGTTTTGATTTACAGAATTACAGAAAATTCGATTAACACGATTTGCGGTCTGACAACAAATCAAAATGGTGAGTAAGAAGCGTTGGCTATGCACAGATTTAATGAAATGAAAAATAAGCACATAAATTCTAATTTACATTTTCAATGAGCTTATTATGCATTATTCTATTGAAATATGAGCAAAAACAGATTATTTGATGTGAAAATTAGTATACATCCGTGAACAATATTGGCAACTATTAAGGAATAGATACATTTCTGATTGAATGAAGATACATTAATGAATCACTTTCATAAGCTTATAGTTAACTAATTTTCTCTTACATTCCTTAATTAACTAATGAAGGCTACTTGGTTTACGACATACTTCGAATATCTTGCAACTTATTATGCGATAGTAAACATTTTTTTTTTATCTCTACCAACCGAATTATAATATAGTTTTAATAGCTCATGAAAGCAGTAGTATACCGAACCCTAACCGAGTAAATTTGCAGAGAAGTGAAATGAATAAATCAAGCCCTAACCGCCAAAAACCCATAAGCTACATTTTTTCAAAATTTTATTTTCGATGAGGAAATACCACTAGATGCTATCTAAGAATATTTCTGCATCATAATTAAAAAATAAAAATGTCGCTTACGTCTTTTTGGCGGTCACGGGTCAAAATTTGTTAGGAAAATTTCGTGCCCTAACCGCCAAAAATGTGAAAGCTAAATTTTTTATGCCTTTTAGTTCCTAGAGCATCTAGAGGCATTTCTGCATCAAAAATAAAATTTTGAAAAAAATGTCACTTGCGTCTTGTGGAGGTTAGGGCTCCATTTAGTCATTTTTTTCATCGAAAATTGGCATGGTATTTTTCATTTGTAAGAATCTATGTAGTGTTCTTTTGGTATTTCATGCGACGCGAAAACTGCGTGCCTCTGCCAAGAGCACACATTAAAAATATTTCTAATTAGCACTGAAATGCTTTCTAAAAAGCTAGTTAGTCCATGCTAATTTTAGCCTTCATTGGTTGCACATAATGCGCATAATTACGAGCAACTAACAAGACAGAAATTGTATTAAACGTGTTTCCATCTAACATACTATTAAATACGGATGTACATTAGACCGAACCAGAAAAAAAAATCGCCATACACGCCAGGGCTTAAGCTATTTTTGCAAGGCTATTTCGATTTTTTTTTGCGCCGTACGAAAAGGTAATTCCATTTGACATTTTTCGTCATATCAGCGGCATTTACAGTCGAATTTTAAAGTATGATCTAAAAGTATTAAAGTATGATATATGATGTTGTGGCTTCGAGAGACCATTTTATGAATTTTAAAGTTCATTGATCTCGAGTACGCTTAACCACCCTAATGTGAGGAAATTAAAGCTCGCCAATAATTATGCAACTTAAAGTTTTTTTAATTATAACACTAGAATACTTAAAAAAGATATATTGATTGCCGATTGTATATATGTAGGTGTCGCCGAAAAAATTTAAATAGGCGACCCCTGGTTCGGAAAAAATATTTTTTTGAATCGAAATTGCCTTGAAAAATACTTAATACCCTTGGGTGTTGGCGAAAATTTTTTTGTTTTGTCGATACGGTCTTCGATAATCTTAAAATAAAATAAATTTTATAATTCCGATGGAAAACCGCATCTTTGTTTTTAGTGGTGCACTCTAATGTGCATATACAATACAAATACTAATTTTACTTTTCCTAAAATTCAAAAAATGCACTCCCCTATATTTGTTTTACAAGTATCTTCCTATTTCTAAGAGCCGCTCGAAATAATTAGCAACAGAGCGCATCCTAATTGTTCGTTACTTCTGCCACTCCCAGCTATCCTGCAATTACTTGCTTGTTTCGTATTTTCCCCAAAACATCTAACTAATTAAGTTCATTAAAATCACAAGTTAATTAGCTACTAAAAATGTACTGCAACTTAAGTTCTTTCTGTTTTGCTGAAAGTTTAAAATCAAATGAAATTTAAAATACTTAAGTACATGGTTACTTACAAAAAGACAAAAACGGATCGGAAGTGGCAAATTACAAAGCGTGAAAACGCTGACAAATCACTGCCAAAAAACGTGCAGCTTCTACAAACGAAAAAACTTTCATAAAATTTGCAGTGTTTTGAAGGGGGCAGAAAGCAAAAACTCGAGCAGCAGACGACTGTCATTAGTCACCTTTAACGAACAACCAAACAAAAAAAAGTGTTAAAATATATTTGACGTAATGAGCAAAGTGATGTATGCATTTGGTCTGAGCGTGGGTTAAATATAGAAATTTGAGACAAAATTAAGTCTACAAAAAAAAAATCTAAAAATAAAATTTCATGCATTTTAGTTAACTTTAGTGAAGAAAATTGTAATAACATTTATTGTTGTGTTCTCTTATTACAACAATTTAGTTTCGATTTTTACATACTGTCAAGAAATTCGCGTCTGTTGTCTTTTGTTACAAAAATTTCTAATAAAGTATCTGTACTTCCCATCATATTTTTAGCACAAATATTTAAAGTTGTTCACGAATACCAAAACCATTGTGACTGCAATTAACTTTTTTGTTTACGCAAGCAATAACAGTATGCTGGCGTAAGCAGCATATTTAAATAGCTTTGATTTTAATTAGCCTTGTTAGTATGTTTAGAGCCTTTTTGTTTCGATGTGATAAATATAGACTCTCTGTCTACACACTTACGTAATTTATTCCACGGTACAATGGTTATTAAAATCGAATTATTAATTTAAGCGTAAGAACTGATTAGAAGTTAAACTTTTTTTTGGGAGGAGATTTAGTTTTTGTCTTTTACTTAAAATGAGCATCAGCTCTCAAGGGCATCAATCAAATTTAGACAACGTGAAAGGTAAAATTTTTCATAAATTTGTGTTACGGCGAGTGCAGGACGTTCTGCCAATCTTACGTCCCCTTTCGCACCCTCAGTGAAACCTGAGTAATTTGTCTGTGAGATATGGTAATCAACTTGTGTGGAGCCTTGGTTCAAGACAGAAAGAGATGGAGCTTCGCCTTATTCTATAAAACCCCATCTCTGGTTTGTTTCATAAGTTTGTTTCCCGCTACGAAATGAACGTAAGGGCGTTTCGAGATAGGTCTGCCATTCTTAAATATAGGGGTTAATGAAGGCAATTTCCAAGCATCAATGGAGAACACGCAGATTTTCCGTTGAAGACGACTAAGGATAGGATTATGGAACACGCTTTTTTTTGACTTGACGTAGTTCCAACAGGACTTAAAATATTGGCTTTATTTTTTGATAGAACAGCTGGCTATTAAATAATTTAAACTTCTTGTAATACTTGTTTCTAAGGTTTTTAATATTTTTTTTAACCCACTAGTATACCGCGGAAGTTTATAGGGCTTCCTTTTAATACCAGGAATATTAAGTAAGTATATATTATATGTACATACGGTGACCATATTATGAGAGCCAAATACGAGACAAAAAATAGTTTTGCAAATTTTTTCCACAACATCTTACAGATCTTAAAGCCTTCTTCAATGATCCTATATGTATTAGCCCTGAAACAGTATCCTTTTAGTAACATCACAAATTTGTAAGATAATTTTCTCGAGATTTTTACTCCGCAAAATTTGCTAAAAAAACTCGTTAAATTTAAGCATAACAAAGTGCTATTTTAAGTCGCTAGGGCTTATCACTAATTTTTGGAATTTTTGTTTTTACGGTGTTACGCATTTTTTTCATACAAAATAAGTATGTTCGACCATTTTTTTGAAACAAAAGTGAATGGGTAGCACTTTTCACTCGCACTTTATTATACTCAATTTTAATGAGTTACAAACCTGCTAACCAAATGTTTTTCTAAAGAGTCTAATTGAAAAGTTTGAAATTTTTTTGTGTAACATCGCATAATTAATTTTTATAGTTTTTTTGCGCAAAGAGGGAAATTTTGGTATTATATATTTTTTTTTTTGTTAGAAAAGAGCTTTACTTTCATAAAATAAATAATAAACATTAACTAAACTAACGAAAAATAGTCAAAACTTACTAAAATGTCAAGTCCTAATTCAAAGGCATTCAGATTAGAAAATAATAACTTTATGGAGAAAATAACGATCATATATATCCCGTATAAAATAAATAAATTGCCAGGACAATGAGTCAAAAAAAGGACTGTCCTGTATATTACAGGACGGTCGGTCACCGTAATTATACACCACTGACCCGAAAGCATCCTAGCACTCGGCGATATCAGTGCCTGAAAGCTGATCCTCCCAACTAAGACAGACTAAAATTTATAGTGTCGCTAACAAAGATCTGCAGCAAGTTTAAGCTTAAAATATTATTATAAAGAGGCATACATGGTTCAGCCAAACCCTTGCCAAAATGTGTGTGCGTCAATTATTATTTCACTAATAATTTTTCATAAAATAATTAGGCATTGTTTTAAAATCTTTAATAGCAAATAATACCTGACTGCAATCAAAGGGGTAAATAAATATTCAGCACATTTTATAAATATAAAATTTCACTAATTAAATCAAATGCGAAAAGTGCGCTCTAATTATTAAAAAACTCGACTAAATTCTTGCTGTGATTAAGCGTTTCAATTTTGCCATAATTTGTAAAATTTTCGCATTTTTTCCGACTAACATTATTTACCACCAACAATAATTTTGTCGGTTGAAGCGGGCGGCTCCCAATATCTGCAGGGAGGATGTGCTTAAATAAAATTTGCGGTAAAATCGCTTTAGAAAATAACCAAAAAATACGATCGATTTTCACTCTCTGGGGGTAAAAACTGAATGAGTGCAATATTACCGAAATCCCTAATTAATTGAAAGCGTCGGGCGTGTGTTTGTGTATTTGATAATTATAAGTATGTACAAGTACATTGCACGCGCAGCAGTGTGTTTGTACTGAATATTTGTGCATTCGTATGTATTTGCCTGGTGTACACAAATAAATTACTTAGACTAATTGGAAACATGAAACGACAAATTCATTTAGAATCCGCGGGGAGTAGGCGCTGCACAAATCCAATATGTATGCACATACAAATACTCATGCTAACTACTCTGTTAAGCGTTTAAAATTGGTAAATTCTAAAAACCACAGAACATAAATCAATGGCGCATGTCCATGAAACGCCCACTAGCGCAAGTGATGGACTTAACCACAATGCGGCCGCGCCCACGCCCAAGCCCGCGCCCTCTTCCCATCAGTTGTTTTTTGCGCTAGGCTAGGGAGGGCAAAAATAAATACAAATACAGAAACAGAAACAGAGAAAAAAAACAATGCGGTTAGTCAACAGGAGTCAACAGCACTTGGTAAAAACAACAAAAAGCTATGGGGGCAAATAATGCATTAACAACAACAGCAACAAGCCAACATCCAATCGGATGTAGAACAATTGTAGCCGCATTTGCAGCTGCTGATTAAGTAATTTGTAAATTTTGCTGAAAAGCAGATAGGCGGATAGAGTGGATAGGCGGCGAAAGTATGTTTGAGTTTGAGTGGCTATGGCGGCGGAGGAGCAGCGGTAAACATATGTCGGCTAAGGGCTGGTCAATGAGCTAAATCGTGAACATATGTACATACATATGTATGTATACAGTAACGAAAAATCACACCCACCATCAAAGTGACCAGCTAATATTTTTGAGGCTAAATTTTATACATATATAAATAGGCAAATATGTTTTCTTTACAACGCCCCTTTTACGGCCAAACTATACTTCTAAGGTATAGAGAATTTTTTATAATTGGAATGGTGTTTTGCTGCTGATGTGCATGTAACCATAAAGATAAAAAAAACGACAGAGATAGAGATAGAGAAAGTAATAGAGATAAAAAAAGAAAAAAAAAAATGAAGAATGAGATATGTTATGCTATGGTATGTTATGTTCTGGTTTTGTATGTTAAGTAGTGTTATGTTGTATTATGTTATGTTATGTTATGTTATGTTACGTTATGTTATGTTATGTAATGTAATGTTATGTTGTGCTATGCTATGCTATATTATGTTATATTATGTTATGTTGTATTATTTTCTGTTATGTTATGGTATGTTATGGTCTGGTTTTGTATGCTAGGTTACGTTATGTTGTATTGCGCTATGTTATGTTGTATTATGTTATGTTATATTACATTATACTGTGTTATGTGATGCTATATTATGTTATGTTGGCTTATGTTATGTAATGACATGTTATGTTATGTTATGTTATGTTATGTTATGTTATGCTAAGTTCAAAGTTCAACCCCTCCACTCAACTGACCCCAACTAAGGTTATTTCACGTCAACTCACCTTATCTCACCTCAACTCACCCTAACACACCTTAACTGATCTAAAATCACTTCACTTCAATTCACTTTAGTTAAGATTATTATTTGTTCTAACCTCGAAATGTAAGGCCCAGCTTCGTGGATTTTTTAATCCTACCTTTTTTTTATAAATAATGTTCATCTTATTAGTAATTTTAGAAAAAAACGGTATATTCATATTTATGTTAAAATGAGCTTAGTGTTTGGAAAAGGCCTTTCAAAGCCTACTGGCAAGTTTTGAGCATAAAAGAAAAATTAAATTTAATTAGGTAACTAGTACGCTTACATGAATTGGTATAAGTGCTTTAAATTTTTTGCATACAAGTGGCTGTCTTTCTTAGCTTATTTTTTCGCTGCCTCTAACTTTTTATAACCTTTTTTTAAGTCAATTTAGCTTAATTTTTTTTTGTGGTAATCTGGTCACACTGCCCATCATATTTATTTTCGTTGGATGTTCCAAGTGTGGCAAAACGCATTTGTTTCAGCGAGTTCATTACTTTCTGCTGGCCAGCCACATGCTGCGCGGCGTGCATACTTAAAACTCTCACGCGTTCACTTCGACACTTCATTAATTACTGTCGCACAACATGTGCACGGATGGAAACCATTCTGAGTTGCGATTAATAATGAGACGATTAAGTATGAGTTATGAACTTTATTTTTATCTTTCGTTCGGCTTAGCTGAAGCGGTGAACCATGAGGTATGTGGGTGTATTAAGCTTTTCTCCAGAAGTTGTCGTCAGTGCTTTCACAGATGGCAAATGGAAAATTTTGGATTACAATCTATGTAGCAACTAAACAGCATAAGGCTTTAGAAATGGTTTTCGAAAATGAAAAAAATATTTTTTTTTTTTACAAATAGATTGAAATTTTGTACTAGGGGTCTCTTAGGACCTCAATCTGTCTGTCAAATGTTTCGAAAATTTGTGAATCCGGCTTAATTGGAGAAAATTGAAGCATGTTGAAGTTTTGTAGCTTTTGGCCATACACTTCAAGATGGAAGGTTTAATGTTTAATGACATCTGCATACGTCTTTTATGTTTTCGTTGTCAGAGTTTAAAACTTATGTTGAAAGAACTATTATAAAAAGGGCAACATTCAGGCTTTCTTTGTAAGCTGGGCAGAAAGTTTATCTTGGCAACGTTATTTTACTACAAAATAAAAAATAAAAAATTGAAAAGTGCGTTTTTCATAATTTTTATACCAAATATCATGAAAATACGATGTCGGCTGCAAAATTTTGTTGGCCACTGTAATCAATTATAGACCAAAGCTTAGTGATAAGGGAAGGCTTCATAAGCTCAGTACTACTCTGGTCAGCCAGTGGGTCTTAGGCAAGCAGTGGGTTTTCAACTCAAGTATTCGCCTTTGAATTTATACAACGGTTGTTAGACCAGTTATCCTATAAGATGTTTCGGGCGGCATGCTTGAAATGAGGCGATCAGTATTAAACTACTATGTATTTAAGTAGGAGCACGTGAAATGATATTGTACTCCAACTGGTTGTAGTAAAATTTTCACCTATGTTTCAAAACTAAATGGCAAAAAGTTTCCTTTACTGAACTAATACAGTGTTTTACCAGGTTAAGATCTCTGCTATTATGAAGGCTATAAATACAATCGAAACCGATACAATTGGTAAAGATGATATCATTTTCAGCGACAGCCAAGCTGCAATTAGAGCTATGAGCTCCATACTGCCTAACTGAAAAATTGTGCTGAAATGTTTTAGATCGCTGCAGAAGATAATTAAGTAGATAAAGTGGAATCGGGTGTACGACCAAGCACTTTCTTTCGGGAAGATAGCACAGTCATAATTTTGTCTCTGCTCCAGAAAATGAAATAAAGATAAAAAGCACGATCCGTCTGATATTTTGGGAGAACCGGCCTAAGTGGAATTAAAGTAATTTTTTATATGGCCGGCGAAAAAAAATTATACAAAATCAACTACCATACACTAAGCTGTACAAGTGCTTACCAAATATTAAAAAAAAAAAAATTGTATTAAAAGCTTGGAATTTAGATGAAGTGTTGTGCATTTTTTTTTTTTAATTTTTCTACAAAGACTCAAATTTAGATTTAAATGGTTTTTGTTAGATAATGCGCTATACTTAAAAAATAATAATGAACATAAAAAAGCAAAGAAAATAGTCAATACTGGTCAAAATGTTGAGGTGCTACCGTTTCCTCGACTACTGCAAGATATTTCAGCTGGATTTCGATCATACTTTGAACCCGACCGAAAGGAATGAGACGTTGCATTTTGACCAGATTGGTTTGAAAAAAATCTGCTACCAAAAGGTATCGAAAAAGTTTCGAAAATCCCGAAATTTACTAAGTTCGACATATCCCAAAAATCTCTGAAAAGATCCTATGAAACCCTATAATATGCCGAAAAATACTTGATGAAAAATCCTAAAAAATATCCCAAAATATAAAATACGATAAATTTCGAAAAATCCCGAGTGATTCCGACTAAATTCTGAGTAGTTCCGGAGAAATGCTGAAAAATCTTGAAAATTATCAAAATAATCTAAATGGCTGCTAAAAGAATCCTGAAAAAGAAAATCCCGAATCATAATACATGAAGAATTTCGAAAAATTCAGGAAAATTCGCGAGCGGATACGAAAAAATTGGTTGATTGGTTTCGAAAAACGTTTGAAAAATTCTTGCAAAGCGCCGATAGCTTCGAAACTATCCTGAAAATTTGCAAATAAAGCCCATCTCTGCCGTCTAAATGTTTGTACCTAGACACTTATAGCTGCTTCTCCACTATCTTAGATCTTTAATTGTCACCGCTGTTGTTAATTCGCAGTATCCTACCTGCTGACATACCTAAATAGATGGTTAATTAACCACGTATTTTTTTTTAGATTTCAAGGACTTAGTTAATTTTCAGAGCACAGTTATTAGGAATAGAATAGTTGACAACCTTCAGCATAAACAACGTCGTTAGTGCTTTAAAGGTAGACAACATACCTGCGTATACAGATGCAGGTGTTCAATATTTAAAAAAGGACATTGTTACAGCGAGTAATTGCCACAATTTGTTACCTGTATATGAACAGCAATTAAACGAGCGCGCCAAAGTATAAATATCGACCACACTTCTATGCGTAGATTAAATAACCAACGTATGCTGTCAACCATAGAAGCAAGATTTAAACACAAAATTCACAAATTCAACATGGAAAGCATGTTCGCTTATCGAAAAATTGCCAACGGATCATCTCTAGATGATTCTACAATCGTAGAAGAGCCCGTTGCCTTAGAACAAGCCCTTTTTGAGCATCAGACTGCGCTTGATACAATAACAACTGTAGTGGAGAGAATGCACGGTATGGAAAGCACGGTGACATTGGAAACAGCTATAAACTTACAAGCATATCTAGCACGTCAGTTGGAAGACATAAGACAATGCCAAAATCGTTACCAAATACAGAGCCCGGCAGGATATTCAACGAATGCTGAATCGATAACTTCGAAACAAACTGATTCAGGAATTTTAGATGTATCTTCATCGTCATCATCTACGAATGCGGAAACGACGAATCAAGGGTCTATCGCTAGTTTACAACTCAAACGTAAACGGCAACTGAAGGAACATATGCAAGAGCAAGAAAAACATAAAATTGTTGAGCACAATTTTCAGCAGTTTAATGGAAATTCGCCGGTGCGGGAAGTCAAACGTCAAAAGATATACCGGAAATTTGGTGTGAATAATAAGAGAGCGTCACTTGAGCTGGCAATGTAGGCAATCAATTAGGAAAATGAGTTTTGTGATGTAAAGTAGGTGCCCCAGTTGAGTCAAGATACACACATATTTTAAAATTATAAAGTATATATTTTTTTTTTAAGTTAAAAGCGATAAATAGTAACCGGAGCTGTAGGAATCACTATGTACGTAATAAATAAATTTGACAATTGGCATATTTTGCGTTAAATAAAGTGTAGGTTTGGTAAAAAATATGTTATTTTGAATTTGTAAATAAACATATCAAATGCAACGAACATAACTTGAGTCATTAGGTACTGTGCTAGCAGTGCATCTCAAAAATTAAACTGCTACCCTATACCTTGCTATAAGCAGGACTACCATTTTGGCTCAAATTGTGCCATTTTTGGTCCCATTTTACTTCAAATGGCAATTAATTTTTCGATACCAAAATGGCATTTTTGAAAAGTTTTAATATTTGTATAAACTTTATTTAAATTTTCCGCTTACACTAATACTTATTTCAGCAACTGAAATTCTCCAGTTTTTACAGTTGATGAAACTGATTAGAACTGGCAAGGAAAGAGAAAATATTCTTCAATCAAAAACAATCAACTTATTTGGCACTTCGGTTTTTCTATTCGTCATTTTTTTGACGCTCATTTATCCACAGTATGGCACCTCATAGCTACGGATCGTTGAACATTTTTTTATTAGAAACTAAATGAGAGATTCGAAACAAATCGGTGCGTTATTTTTCTGGAATTCTCATTAAAAAGTTCCTGGAATTTTCGGCAAACGTAAAAAAGATGTCCTTTGTTCTAAAAAAGGAAATTAATTAAAATTTGGAGCGCCATACTCTCTTCTCGTTAGTGGAGTGCGATAGTATAGCGCCACTTCATCGAGCTCCAGTAAAAAATCGACAAATGTCTTATTAAATCCGGTTAAGCCATACTAAAATTGGAAGAAATGGATTAAGCGAAAATTGTTCTTAAAAAGTGTAGGCGTGGCAAATATGGATAAAATAGCCAAGTCGGGTCAATAAAAATTCCTCAAAAGTTAAATTTTTTGCGCAAATTACTAAACTAAGGTATAATTGGCATAGTAATCAATCAAGCTAACTACCTCATCAACTTAATAGGTTTTCCTTTTTTAATACACAATTTCCGAAATTAAGATTTTTTTAAATATTAAAATTGCAATCCATATTCTTAAATTTATTTTGTCTAAACCAAATTCAATAAAAACATTACAAAATTTCCATTCCAATAAAAAAATTTTCAGAATGAAGTCCTTAGCAGCTCAGATGTTATAATTTTTGAAGTTAAGCCAAAAAGCAAAAAAATAATAAAAGTTCAAATCATAGTGAATTTATATCAGGTCTACTTAGCTTTCTCGCTTTATTTTCTTAGTTTTCTTGACATTGGGCTATTCTATAGAATTTTTTTCAAGCTAATTTTCAAACTAGATAGTGTCAAATCTTTCTTCTCGCTCTTATTACTACACGTGGTATAATTTCGCCATGTCTAAAATATCGATTTTAGCTTCTTTTTAGTCACATATTTTTTCTTAGTAACGAAATTTCTTGTCTTAAATTATTTTAGCTGTTTGCAGCTTTCGGCGGAAAGCAAAAAAACTCTTAAATATGACATAAATCATAGTAGCGAGTGTCTGTCGCAACACTCAGCTTCATTTATTACCTTACAATGCTAACTTAATTGTGTTATTAGAGCATGAAATTGTGAACTTACAAGTATTTTTGTTGACCCAACTTGGCTATTTTATAAATATTTGCCAAGCACATAATTTTTAATAAAAATATTTTTAAATTTTTTAAATCGATTTCTCTCAGTTTTAGCATAAAGTTAGTCTATACCCAAAATTTTAGACAAATCGTAGGCCACCAAGCAAAAAAATCACAACTTTTTGTTACATTCCATATGCAATGGCCGCATACACAGTTGTGCGCCATATGATATTGCAAGAGAGTCCAGACCCTTCCATTTTGATGATAGTGGGTGGAAAACTTTTCAAGTTTTGTTACTAATGTAATACATTGCCTGTGAGAATTAATTATTTCAGTAGATAATTTGCGCGAGAGTGTGGCTTTAAAATGGCAGAAATTTGCTAATTGCCTGTCACCAGGTTGACAAAACACACCGAGAACAGACTCCATATTTGAAAAGGGAAAATTCACATATGATAAATTGTTGGGAAAATCTTATTTACACAAAATTTATAAAAGCCAAAAGCACAATTTTCGCGAAAGGCATCACATACGCCCATAATATATGTATGTATATATTACTTGTGCTCGCGGTATGTTGCGTACACGGCCAGACAAACGACCCTAAGTCGCGATTAATTTCGTTTGAGTTTAAATATTATGTTAAATCTGTGCTTGTGTTTGGATGCGACGACTATGCGCTCCACTCATAAAATTAGCTGCGGAAAAGAAATTTGTCTTTCTTACAATTTCACACCATTTAATTTTTCGCTCAAGGAGTAAAATGAAAAGATACATTAAGAACAATGTTGTATGAGGCGTGCTAATGTCACTCGAGTGGGCGTGTTAAACATGCGAACTGTGGTGTGCTACGCGACGTGATTAATGATTGTGTGAAAAGAGCGGCAATATGTCAACTTATCGTTATTAGGGTGCTTTCTTTTTGTTGTAGGTATAATCATTCTATCAGCGCAATATTTGTAGGTTCACTTAAGTATATGCGGTTTATATGCATTTATAAATTTTTTGTGCTTTATAGAACAGTCCCATTGTTTTGACAGATTTATTCGTCGCTTTAAATAAGACTGAATACATATTTACTTGCATTTACATTAAAGTCAATGATTAGAATGTATAAATACATAGACGTTTCAAAGAAAAATGTTAAAAAGTTGATACTCGCATTAATATATTTCATCGAAATCTAGTGAAAATATATAGATTCAGACCAAGATTAAAATTGAGATACATATAAGAGAAGATGATGGTGAAGATGAAAGCACAGCTGAAGTTGAAGTTGAAGACGACGACGATGATGAAGTGGAAGCTAAGGGGGACGGCGAATATGATGATTATCAAAAAAAAGATGATGATAGCGATGAAGACAAAGATAAAGCAAAAGATGAAAACAAGAAATAAAATTGACATACGAGTGCAATTCTGACTGAGATAGCTGCAAGTTTTTTATAGGACAATTGAAAGACAGTGGGAAATCAAGTTTGAAATACTAGCTTTTTTTTGGCACGAATGTCTTACAAAAAAACCAACTTTCACGGTGAAACGCTCTTATGACAGAATGGAGATGTGTATAATTTTGCTAGCGGTGCTCCAACAATTGCAATTGCCGAGTGAGCAATCCTAGGGCTGCGGATTTTTTTTTTTTAATTTTTTTCCCTTTTGTAATTTAATTTTTAAATTTTATTGTTTCATAAAGAAAAATTCTTATATTTTGCATTCCATTTAATTTTTAGAAAGATATTTTATTATTTTAATTTAGCTTTTTCAATTCTGTAATTTTATTACTAAAAATAAAAATATGTTTTTAATTTCATTTCATCTTACGAAACTTATTTTTTTAAGTAATTTTTTTTCTTTTTAAATTTTATTGCTTTATAAAGAAATTTTTTTTTATTTCAATTAACTTTAAGGAACTTATTTAATTTTGTCTTTTGAATCAAGTTTTATTTCTTTGTTTAATTTAATTGTTAGATATTATTGCTTTAGATCGAAAAGATATTTTTAATTATAAATTAAATTTAATTATTAGAAACTTATTTTATATATTTTATAATTTATTTTCTTTTTTAATTTAATTGGCTTCTTATTTTAGTTTCGGGGAGCGGAAGTTTATTCTTTTGTCTAATTTAATTTCTTTCCTTTTGTAAGTTGTTTTTTAAATTTTATTATTTTGAAAAGAAAAGTATGAATCGTTTCATTTTAATTAAGTTAATAAAAATTTATTTTATATATATTTTTTAATTTAAATATTTTCCCTTTTAATTTTATTTTTTGTAAATTTTAAACTTTGTTATTATATAGATAAAAATTTGTTTTTAATTTCATTTAAATTTTAGGAAATTATGATTATTTTTTTTTTATTTTTTTTACGTAAGTTTTTATTGTTTCCAAAAGAATTTTTTTCTTTTAACTTTTAGGAACATTACTTAATTTTGCTTTCTTTAAATGAAAGTTTATTTCTTTTTTTAATATTTATTTCAATTTTAACGTTTTAAGAAGCAAAGTATTTTGACTTAAGTATGATTTAATTATTAGAAACTTATTTTATGTAAATTTTTTTAAATTTCTTTTATATTTTAATTTAATTTTCTTTAATTTTTAGTTTTTATTGCCTTAAAAGGAAATAAATATGTATATATGCACATATGTATATATAATTAAATTATTGGGAAACGTATTCAAAAAGACAAACAAAAAAATGTTCGTTGGCGGATCTTTCAATTCGTTTTTCGTAAGAAAGAAAACGGCTTTCACTTGCGCACATTCGATCCTCAAAGCCTATACAAAACCAAATATTTAGATAAATACTAGGTAACAGCACAAACAAAGGCTTTCAGTGTAGTCCTTGGGGGCTCCACACACTGTTTTTTCCTTCCCAACTACCAGTGGTACGACAAGAATAGACCCACAAACTTGTGTGCGAAAAATTTCTTGCTTTCAGAACTGTGTCAACTCCTGAAAAGTGAGCTAAAATAAATAATTGTATACCTGCGCGATGCGTACCGTACTACTTTTAAGAGATCTTTCTAACTAAAGGCGGTTTGTTGTAAAGAAAAAACCTTTCGCCATAAGGCCTGCGTCTTTCATATATTTCTATTGCAAGGTGCGATTACCTACTCACACCAAATACCTGTTCATTTATACACGAGTAATTAATCGCCCATCTACCTGAGTTATAATGATCTTATCCCTATAAATAGGGTAGCTTTAAAAAAAAAAAAAAAAAGTAATTGCATGTACTTAAATTTTACCTGATCTGCCGTTTTTCGTTTTCAATAGAAAATTATAAAACTTGAGATTCATTGCCATCAAACCTCAGTATTATCGTAGACTACGCCAAAGCAAGTTTATCTCTCGAAAAATGGCAAAAATTTGGGTAAGGAAAGATATCTTCGCCAGACCAACAAACACAAGAGAAGAATCACTATTCTACCCGGAGAAAAAAATACCTGTTAAAATAGTAGATGTGGGACTTAATAAGCACTTAGAAATGGCATTGGAACCACGAAAGCTCGAACTGGAAAAAGTGCAGCATGCTATTGGGAAAGGCGTTAGAAGAATCGGTACATTAGGAGAGACTATAAATGGCAGTTTACTAATATTTCCACACCTAAAGCGTACGGAGGCGCATATAACATCTCCAGCAAGTCTGCAGTTAAAAAGGGCACGACGTCAATTTGAAGATGAAATTATTAGCAATTTTACGAAAATTGCAAAAGTGAACCAGGAAACATGGCATCCGATAACATACGTGACGACTTCATCTTACATTTCCGATAATTTGGCACTTCGAAATCAACAACCATCATTTATGCCCATCGCAAAAATATGTCACCAACAAAACGCACCAAGCTCTGAAAAACCATTCAGAGAAAAAACATTAGTAAACCTTCCCGTAATAAGCGCTCAAGCAACTAAATTGAGAAGTGAAGCAATTGCTCAAGAATACTTGTCATCATCAACAACAACTACAACATCTGCAATGAAACCGATTGAAAACAAATTAACAGAAATCATACAAATAGGTCCGAATGGCACGAAGATTTTGAAAGGCCAGTTTGAAAAGATCTCTTGGGAAAAGGCGACAGCTGCCACGCGTACACTGCTATATATACTATTTGATCGGCAAACACTGGCAACCCACTCACTCAGCGGTCGGCCCTCACCTGCATTCCATGGACGTGGACTACCACTTAAGAGTCAGTTGGATCCACTGAAGGTAGCTGATATAGTCTACTGTGTGCAACAGAAGTTGAACTGTACGCAACGTGAAATTCACTCGACCATCTCAAAGGCATGTGACAATGCTTCAACGAGATATAAGTTAAAGAAAAGGTCGGGCAATCAGTGCTGAGTTTAATTTAATTATAGTATTTGTGGCAGACAGAATTAAAAGTTTGTTATGGTTAGTTGTGGTTAATTATTATCTAGATATGTACTAAAATAAGAAAGTCTAATATTAAATTCATATATACACAGAAAAGTGCAAGTCAATACCTTATATACACCTTATACACCTTATATATGTTGATGCTTTTATTCCACCTGCCTAAGATAGTTGGAGTCGTATTTATTTCATAGATACTGGACAGTTGTGCCTGGTAGTACGACTTCTCACTCACACTTCTTTGCGCAACGTGAGGAGTTCCTCAATGTGGTTCAATGTGTTCTTAGCCTGCTTCTGCTTGTAAATTTTACTAGTGAAATCGCATGGCGTTAAAACGCCCAAAATTTATATTCAAAAAGTGAAAAAATATTCCAAATGTTAATCGGAGTTATAAGTGATTGCCATATTTCATCTAAATTCCGTGCAGCCATTGAGTGCAGTGAGGAGTGGTCTCGCATAGTTTCCGTTTTTTAAAATATACCAAAATTTCAAATCACACTGTAACGACAAAAAAGTTCTAACTTCTCAAAAAATAAAATCTTAATCCATATATACAGTACAAGGACTTTATTACATCTCTCATATCTGAAATTGGAAAGAACAATGCATGTCTAATGACCTCCACAAAAAACTTTCTCTCGTATAATATACGTATATACTTAGTTAGATCAGTATAACTTTTCAAAAATGTGGCAAGCCTATTGAAATATATTTATTTATTTATTCGAGGTTTCATTTTAATTTGAAACTTCTGTATAAGTTGACTAAATTCGACTATTCAAACAAGTGGAACTCCTTTTCAAACATATCAAGCTAAAATCTTAGTTAATTTGAATTTGATTTTTCAAACAGAGGTCAGATATAAATCCTTTTGAAACCCATTTCGATTGATATTTATCTCTTGATAATTCATCTATTTTACAAAATAAATTTAATATAACTTTTCAAACAGGTGGCAACCCTTCTTCAACATTATCTAATTGACACCCGCATTTTAATATTTCATATAATTTGTTTTTGTTATTTATGGCCCTACAATAATTATATTCAACAATTTTTATTGAGCTTGAGGCCATTTTTTTTTATTGACAAAACTACTGTGGAAAAGCAGCACCAATTTGAAGAAATGATAGAAGTGATAGCTATTTTGGAAATCACCACATTTCCTCATCAGATTTCTTCATTCGGTTCGAATCCCGCGGAAGAAGTCTGATGAGGAAATGTGGTGATTTCCGAAATGACTATCACTTCTACCATTTCTTCTAATTGTTGTTGCTTTTCCACAATAGTTTTTTCATTAAAAAAATACAAATTGTTGAATATATTTCATATAATATGTATATAAGCTAATCAAATTCGACTTTTCAAACAGGCGGCGACCCTCGTAAAAAGTATTTTCAAGCTAAAATATTCCCAAATTCCCTTCGCCTTACCTGGTGATGAATATTTTAAATAACTGATGAATTAAGTTGAGTCTGATTTTTTAAACATGTGGCATCCCTCTAAATATACCTCATAATTAAAGCTTTGAATCATAAGGCATACAATTACTTACCGGAAAATCTCCTGCTTTGGAACAATGTTTTACATCTTTGAAGGTCTTTAGAAGGCTTTGGCAGAACTTGGAATTGACCCGATATATTTTTGTTTTCCGATAAATTTCGATAAATTCATACATATCGATAATTAAATAAATGTCAATAACATTAATTTCCGATAGCGCAACAGCTCGACTAATTTCGATAACTGTGCGCTTCGAGGCTCGATAAATTTCGATAGCACAAAAATGTATATATCTCGATATAAATCGACAGTTCGATAAACTTTAGATACCTCTATAAATTTCGATAACTCGCTGAATTTTGATAGCTCCATATTTTTCGAAATCTATCAACAAATTTTGATAACATGATAAAATTCGATAAGCAGCGATGACTCGATAAACATTTGATAACTTTCGATAAATAATGTCAATAATTTTTCTTACCCTTTCATTTACCCTAAATCGTATGTATTTCTTATTGTTTAAATTTTTGTCTTTATTTTAAATTATGCCTTGACTTTTTTTGTCTTAATTGCTATCGTTTATTTCTTCATCAACACATTTATCTTTATTACAAAGCTACATTTCAAATACGAAGTAAAACAAAATGCGAAAACAACTCAAATTGAACATGTTGCAACAATAACTATCGGTTGGGTAGAATCGACAAACGAAGGCGGAAAAAAATTTACATTAGCATATCAATATATTGTTAGATGAAATTAAAAAGCCTTAAATTTTTTAATTGTTGGTTTTTGTAGGTCGAAAAACACAATTTTTTCGGGAATTTTAAATAAAAAATATGGCAACACTGGGTGTGAGAAAAATTGGCTTTATCCTAACATTAAGAAATGTTTTCAATTCGTTTTTTCTTAAAAGTTTAACACAGTTAAGTTGACTTATTATATTTCCAGATGTAAACTGAAGTCGTTAAATCAAGCAAACAAATATGTGGAGAATGTGCGATACAAAAAGTAACTCAATGTTTGGCTACATAACTCATAAATTAACGAACTACTTCGATTTTAGCTTATTTTTCAAGGAATGAAACCGAAACCCAAACCGAAACCGTAACCGTTTAAAACCGTTTCGTTTTTCAAAACCGAAACCGAAACCGTAACCGTTATCTTGACCTGAAAAGGAACGATACCGAAACCATTTCAATCACAGGTTTCAATCGGTTTCCAGAAATTTACAAAAATAATAAATAAAAATTTCTTTGAAATAAATGATTTATTTAACCAAAATCAGCAACATTTTGCTAAAATTCTTGTTAAGTAGTAAATAAGTATGGCAAGGTAACTTTTCGCAAAAATCTGCTGATGATTTTGTTGTTGTGAATCGATAATCGATTAATTATATTTAAATAGTTTCTTTCCCGTACGCAATGCGAGATCCCGCGTGTGCCCAAAATAGCCCAGAAATCATGCCTGTACTCAAAAAAATGGGTAATAGAGAGCGAAAATTCGAGCGTATTCGATCGTAAGTGTATTCTTCTTCCTGCCCGAAACAGCCCGAAATTTTCTCCGAGTAAAAATGGATAAAGTGTCAAAGTGCATATCAGCTGTATTGTGTTTACATGTTGCCTGCATTTACTTGGTGCTTTTAAGGAAAAGTGAATGGCCTGTTGATGTATTTTCAATCTATGTACTTAAAATCAAATTTGTGAAACCAAAATTCAATTTCCAAGTGTTTGCATTTAATACCATGTTCTGACCGACAACCAAAACATTTTTCCTTCATTTTCTTTTCATTTACAACCTTTAACTTTCATTCTTATTTTGCTTTGGCCAGGCAATTAACAAAAAATCCGAAATGGCGTATTAAAGATGTTAAAATATGACTTCCACTTCGATAAATAATCGAAAAAAACTAGTGAAGACGCCGATTGGAATGAGTGGAAAGTGAGTTTTCAAGTAGTTTTCAGCGAAAACTGGTTTTCGTTTAACAGATTTTATATGGACGAAAACACAAGTTTTAGGTCGAAAACCAGTTTTAGCAACGAAAACATGTTTCCGATGTCGGTCAGAACATGGTATAAGTGACAAAAACAAGAACAACGTGAATCAGCTGTTTCTCGACTTGTGGGCACGAAATGTGGGTTTTTGCGTTTCCGTACTTCTGAACTTTGTTCCATTTTTGAAAGAAAATGTTTCTCTTATTCTCTAATTACCAAATCCGGTCCGGATTGTTAGGGAAAGAACCTAGTGTTGATATTATCAGTGAACTGTAATTTTCGATTTTCTTTCCTCAACGTTTAAGACATTGTCATTTAAATAATATCAACAAAATTTCTGTGAAAAACCGAAACCGGAACGAAACCGAAACCAAAACCGAAATAAATTTTGAAGAACGAAACCAAAACCGAAACCGAAACACTTGGCAAAACCGAAACCCAAACCGGAACGTTATTTTGAATCGGTTTCATTCCTTGTTATTTTTTATTTGGTCTCGAGTGAACGAATCTTCAGGTGCGCGATTTAGGTTAAAAATCACGATTTATTTAATTTAGAATATAATTTTAACTTGATAACTTCGTTTAGAAAAACTTTGTTTATAAGCAGCTGTTCTTACAAGTAGAAATCCCGAATCGACTGCAAACCAAAAAACGTGTTATATCCTTCAATTAATCCTCTCATTATTGCCAATCAACATTCGAGCCACCTCAAACTGCAATCACTCAACTTTTGGTAATGGGCCCCTTGAAAGGATCAATAATTTGAGGTAGTGGTAGTAGTACTCTTGCTGCCATCAATTTAGTTTGATAAATTGCTGTCAAAAATATGTTTTCACAAATTGGCTATTGCACTGTTTCGCTTTGTGCTTGTCGAGCGGAATGCTTTTTGATAAGTAGAGAAAAAAAAGCAAGCTGACGCTTCACGCATATTTGCACAGCCAATGATGCTAAAAATTCCTTTGTGGACAAATCACAAACGTCAATTCAAAAATATACATATCTACATATGTATATACTTATACTTGTATAAAAACAAACAACTGCATAAATATTGACAAATTTTCCAAAATTAAGTGCCGCCTGTTCGCTATTACTCCTTTCAAAGCAGCTACCCATCATTCTTTACATTTATTTTTTGTTTTTTTTCTTACAATCATTACTCTGTCAATATTAACCACTTAGGCTTAGCCGTGCAAGCAGTCGAGCGGCAAGAAAGTATTGCAAAAACCAACAGTAAAGAAAGTCTGAACTAAATAAGTAAGTATGCTGTTGCTATGTTGCTATAACGGCATTTGCTGCCACATTGCGTGGCACTTTGCCAGCAACAAAAATATTACTTATATTGCTTATACGTACATAAGTTGTAATGCTTTTTTATGTACTTATGTATGTATGAACAACGCTCCTGCTGCCACTGATGTTGTCTCAGTCAACTGAAAATGATTGATGGCTGCCTATGCCATTATGCTGGCAAATTAATGAGATTGGAAATTTCATTATGATAGCAATGGCAACATGACACGCACAAAAAAGCACATACACTGACATGTACATATTCGAAGAATACAATCACACTTGGAGGGTGTGGGTTTGTGGTGCATAAGTAACTGTATAAAATCTCTGCCACATGGCAACCAATGGAAAGCTTTCTCAATATTATGCCATACAAATATTCTGCGTTTTTTTAAATTTCATAGTGGATCGAGTGAAATCAATATAAGTATGTAAACAAATTAAAAAATAAATAAATTTAAAAATAGTTAGTGCGATTTTTTTTAAGTTTTGTTGCTTCCAACAGCATCGATCAGCAGCATTTGTGTTCCTGAATTAAGAAAACGTTCAATCCTCTCTTTTTATGAAAAAGGTCTTCACATGCAAATACATAATTGCAAAGTGAATTTAAAACGCTCATTCAAAAGTACTTTTACGTTAATGTAAATAATCTTATGAAGTTTTTTCTAACTACTAATTTAAAAACTCATATATAATATCAACTTTAATTTTAACTTTAATGGAACTTTAAAATATTTTTTTTATACATTCCGATTTGAATCGTAATTCTTATTAAATTTATTTTAGTTAATTGCATTTTTATTATCTTATTTGTTTATCTAGTTTGTTTTTTGGTTTTTTATGATACTGTATTTTATTTTATTTTATGTAATTTTATTTTATTTTGTATTATTTTATTTTATTTTATTTTATTTTATTTTATTTTATTTTATTTTATTTTATTTTATTTTATTTTATTTTATTTTATTTTATTTTATTTTATTTTATTTTATTTTATTTTATTTTATTTTATTCC
>NW_023461493.1:22375-25520 GCF_013731165.1 Rhagoletis pomonella
TATTTTATTTTATTTTATTTTATTTTATTTTTTATTTTATTTTACTTTATTTTATTTTGTTTTAGTTTACTTTATTTTTGTTTTATTGTGTTTTATTTTATTTTATTTTTTATTTGACTTAGCTTCATACCATTTCATTTCTCTTGTTCTTTACTTTCATTTGTGTGCTACCATGCCGCCCCATTATGCGCTGCAGGGAATTTCACGCTTTAAATTACAATCAGCAACAGCTTCCTTGTGGGTTGTCTTTTTTTGTTGTTCTTGAATGTTTGCTTTAAAGTATGACATCAATTTAAATTTTTCGGTGCAGCCTTATGACTTCAAGCAAAAAGAAGTGTATACATATATTTGTATAGCCAAGAACATTTACCCCGCAAACATATTCTGAGCGTTCAGAATATCTGAGTCCGAAAGGAGTCCTAGGTAGGTAAAAAATATGAGTTTCAAAAACAAAAAATTGTTTACTCTTATATGCATCTTTTAGGATTCATATATGATCCAAGTTATGAGCCAGCACCTTGGGCCAATATAAAAACAATAAAGATTTGAAATTTATATCTAAACTTGTTTATACAGAAATTGAAAATAATTAGAAAACAAAAAAATTAACAAAATTTAGCTGCAGCTGCTGCTAATGAATGCATGTTGGAATCTGTTTATGCACGTAAGAATGTGTATATGTTATCTGAAAGGAATTTTTCTGAATGCCTTTGCAAAAATATAGTGGGGCCGTTCTTAAAAAACAGGACCATTCTGAATTTTGTAATTTTTAAAAACTAAGTTGGCCAAATATGTTTATAATTGGCCTCATGTGGTTACGGATGGTATCAACAATAGGAATCCATAACCAGCAGTATTTTTTTTAATTTTTGGAGTTTTTGGAGTTAATAAGTCACAGAGTGGACCGGTAACAGAGGGGACAAATTAACTCAAAAATACCATATTTTAGCTTTTTATTCGAATTTTGGAGAATTTATTTGTCCACTTAATTAATGTACATAAAATATTTATAAAAAAATTATAAAATAAATAAAAAATCACTTTACTCACCGTTTTTCAACAGTAACAGATATTTTTCTATTTTCTTTTTGAAGAAACAAAATATAAAATAGTAAAGTCTGGGGACACCAATTGGTCATGTTTTTTAAGAACGACCCAGTGCGTTCAATAAGACTCAAAGAACAACCTAAAATAAGAGTCCGAATGTACATAGTAATTTATGTGGCCGATAAGACCCCTAAAAAGAGTCTGAAATGATTCATATATGAGGCCAAAAATGAGCCGTATATGAGGCCAATAAGAGTCGAATATGACTCATACTGAGGCTCATTTTATGTATGAATTTAAGTTCAAATAAGTCGACCTTCGGAGGAAGGGAAACACCCTCATATCGGACTCTTAAATGAGCTCATAATGAGCGTAATGGCTCCGAAATAGGACTCCTTAAAGACTCATTTATGACTCCAAATGTTTGCTGGGTACATACAATGCGATAGGCGGGCCAACTACTTCTGTATGTGCGGTAGCCATGTGATGTATGATTCCCTCATTTTTTTAACCACAAAGTGGGTATGCAGCAGTAAATTTAGCAGAAATTTGTTTTGGTATTCAAATTTATGTACGCAACAGCCGCAGCATCAAAATAGACGATAAGCCTTGATTAATCTGTTTTGTTTCACTTTTACTTTTATCGTGATGAGATTTACTTTTTCCTCGAAAATAAATTTGTTTTACAGTTAATGCTTTGTGGATTTCTGTTTTGTTTTGGAAAATTGCTTTAAGGTTTTTTTTTTTAAACTTTTATTTGTATAAGTGCAAATACAGATTGTGTTCTCACTTAATGCTTGCTGAAGGAAATCATCACAATACAAATATTTTTTCAACATATAAATTTTGGAATTTCTCTCTTTTGTGTAGGTACATTACATCAGCCTAAGGCAACAGCGTGACTAATAGCTTTCTGTAAAATAAAAATTTACATTGTGATAGCTGGCACTCGAAAGGAATTACTATCCCTTGCCCCCTCCCTTCAACAAGCACTGCAAGGTATTCAGCAATATTTTCGCAGGATACGAGCTAGTCACAGCCACTGCCTTATTTTCAAAATCGTACAGTTTATTGTTCTTTCTTGGAATTTTATTTCTGATTACCTCACAGGACTTCCCCAGGCGGAACTATAACTTCCTATAATGCCTAGATCTCTAAAACTGATATTATTGCGGACTTTGAAAGTGCAACTAATTTATTGCAAATATTAAAGGGTTTTCTATTTGGAACTAGTAAAGGCTTTTCTATAATAGTTTAAGCAGCCGAACGAGAACGTCATAATCTTGGCTCAGGTCATTTTAGCTGGTAATGAAGGTTGGTGGAAGTTTTTCGACAACGCTAGGCTCATCACAGAAGTTTTTTTTCGGAAGAGCCTGAATTCATAACTCATACGCCATGTATCCACGCGCTTCACTTAATAAAAAAATATTAACAATGGCATTAAGATACGACGGTTTCGATGGGTTCAACGTGTTTTACGCATGGTTGATGATTTATGATTTGAAAAGTTTGAATAATTGTATAACAATTTGATTTAAAATGGAAACGTGTACAAATATTGTATTTTCGATTCAGTTTTAGTTTTGTAAAAAAAATTTTAAGGAAAGGTGAAATAAATTTTTTTTCTTTTGAAACGGATATTTTAAGAAAAAAGCCCTTATGGTTAGATCTTTTCATAATATTTCTTGAAATATGAATTTTTCACCACAAGAAAGCGTGAAATACGTAAGTAAGTAAACTATATAGCGGATCCTTAGTATTTCGATTAAAAAATAAAATAAGTAGAATATTTTACTTCTTATTTCTTTGTATTGAAATAAATAAAAGTTCCAACTTTATTTATATTTTTAACAAACCAAAACTAAGATTTTCTAACATATGGGTAATTTCACGTCAAGCTGATAGGAAAAAAGTAACGCTTTGGAATTCCTTTTATATATTGGGTATATAGTTGTACTTGGGCTAGGTATGAAAGTGTACACATATTTTTTTATATTATGGTTATTTGTGAAGTTATGGGCTCCAAAAAAAATAATGAAAACTAAAATAATTTTTTTTAAGTAGTTCAAAAAAATAATGAAAACTAAGATTAATTTTT
>NW_023461494.1:0-25519 GCF_013731165.1 Rhagoletis pomonella
ACACCTGAAAAGGTCTATATAATTCTGATCTTGAAGAGACGCTTGATCAAGTTCTTCTCCAAATCGATTGAGTTTCAGCGTCGCTTCGTAACTTTGAACAGAAAAAGAATTGATCACTGTACACCAGAGAGCCCGAAGCGAACAAGATAATGTTATGAACTGAAACCTCAAGTGGATCTTTGGCCAAGGAGGTCATATTCACGGTGTTTTGAGACGAGCGCCACTCTCACTGATTATCTGAAGAGCGGTAAAGTGATCATCGGCGCATATAACGAGTACTTATTTGTTGGCCAGACTGAACCCCACTTTGAGGCAAAGATGACACTTGGAGTGAAAATTAATTTCACGCTTTTGCTATGGCAATGCATCAGCGAAAAAGGCCACAATTACAATAGATTTATTAAGTAACCTAATAATTCTTAATTTCATTGAAATGATAAAAATAAGAAGGCTTTCTTCTTGAAGAAAAACCACAGCGATATTTATCTGCTTACATTTGTTCCTACTTTATTAGACGGTTTTCGCTCTGTGTGAGATATCGACGTCTCGGAATTGCTTACTCATCAGCTTATTCTTCTGACCTAGCTTCCAGCGACTATTTCCTATTACCAGAAATGAAGAAAGGGTCCGTTTGTAAGTAATCGAAAAAGCACCTCGAAAAAACGAATGCCTAATTTGGAAGTCTGAAGAATTCTAGAGGGTTTAAGTAAGACAAAAACGTAAGTGTGAGAAACATCAGATGAGATCTCTTTTCTGAAAGAATTTTCTACTTTTTCAGGTACTTATCGGGTCATCCCCGTAAGCTACATACAAATGAACCGACTCTTTTTCCTATATGTGGTATGAAACTAACATATTTTATTATATGAAACTGCATGAAATTAAATGAATCAGCTTATTATAAAAAATTTTGAATACCAGCATTTTATAAGAAAAAAGCATGTCATTGTGTGAACTTATGAATTTATGCATCAAATTAAAAGGCCGAGAAGAGTTGAAGTACCGAAATATGCTGCATGCAACTAAAGGTATTCAACGTAGAAAAAATTGCAAAATCATCAAAGATAAATTTTAATTCTAGAAAATATGCAAACATAATACGATTAACATGTAACGGCATATCATCTTTGATAAATATTCATGCGTGACGTGATATGTTAGAAAATATTTTCTTCCAGCCAATCAATCATTTCTGTTTCGAAAAACATAAACAAGTAATTTATTCTTAACCAAGAAAAATTTACTGTCATAACCCGAACCGCACATTTGTGCATGGGTTCATATTATGGAAATGTGAAATCCAAATGTGTATGTGTAGGGAATCGAAATGAATAACTTATTTTATCATTCATGCCACATATGTACGAATATTGTATGAGAATTTTGCACTCATACGCTGATTGACAGCTGTCAAACATCTAATCAGTCAATATTCAAATGCATGCATTGAACCCTTTTTGCGTACATAAATGAGAACGAGTTTCACATACATATGAACTAAGAAAAGAAAACAAAAGTATGAAACCTAAATTGGTTAAACGCAGCTGAAGTGTGTGGAAAGTGCAAGTTGATTGGCTAAATGCACAAGAATTGGATTTGTATATCTATGAAACTGAAAACTGAATAAAGTAATATAGCATTTTAATGAGATTAAAATTATTTGCTGGATTAAAAAACATTTTTATCTTAGCAAAGTAAGTAACAGGCGCATGTCCTAAATGGATTGCATTTAATATGTATAATGCACTCAACTTAAAGCGCATCGTGTAGTGAATCATTCAATTCGGTTTATTTTTAAGCGACTTCTAATAAAGGAGGAGGTTATCAGTTCGTCGGAATATTTTTTATTATTTTTTTGTTGATTTTTTATTTGTATGTATGTTACCGCATAACCATGCACCACGTCAACCGATTTCGATAATTCTTTTTGCATCGGAAAAGTAGTGTCTCAAAGGTAGTCTCACATACTAATCTGGTTTAGATCCGATCATTGGATCATGAAATATATATATATATATATATATATATATATATATATATATTTTTTAAATATTTTTTTTTACTTGTTTTTAATTCAACTGCCTTCTTGGATTCTGGGACTTGGAATATACTACGTGTAGTCACCGAGGGGGTTGGGGAGTTAAAAGTTAGAAAAAGTGGGTCACGTAGTAATGATACGTTCCCTAACAAGTTTTCGCAATTTTTCTCTCGTTTTTTCATTCATTTTGTGGCATATTAATATTTTTTTCTTTTGTTTATTAGTCTTTTTAAGTTTAAAGTATAGCTCACTATCAAACCAAAAATTTCAAACATTGTACAAGATTTATAAAAATTCGACGAATTTCAACAAAATGTTCATCAAAATTTCAAATTAATTTATTGAGTTTGCTATAGAGGTTGTGCATGTTACGCCTTAGCAAAAAAAAAACAATTGCCAAAAGTCAACGACAACTCCTAGATATTTAAAACAAAAATTGTTAAAAAACTTCATACCAAAAATTGTTCTAAAAATTCTGAATAAAAAGTTTGAACTTTTGATGAAATTTGTCGAATTTTTCTAACTTTTGTACAAAAGATTTGAATATTGAGCTATACTTTCGTAACGATTTTGATGAAATTTTGTGTTCTGATAATAATTTGCATTTTAAGGTTATCTAGATAGGTGTTATCTCCGAGAATATTCGCATAAGGTTGCCACATGTTCGAAATTAGTTTCAAACTGAAAAAAGATCATAATATGAGTATCAAGTGAAAAGTAGTTTGAAAATTCCAGATGCAGTAAATTTTTTCACTAGGGTTTCCACCTATTGTCCATCGTACATTTATTGAATTTTTTGTTTAGAAAAATATCTAAGAAATAATATTACTTGATGTGGGTATTAAAAGAAAGCTCTTGAAAAATTTGCCTATATAGTAAGTGTTATCCCTTAGGATATTAGTGTAGGGTTGCCACTTTTTCGATTCCGCAAAATTTAATGTAAATGACTTAATAATAACATCAATTGAAAGGTAGTTTTAATACCGAAATATTTTTGTTTAGGGTTGCCACATTTTTTCAATACAAATTTGTAGGTATGTAATTAATTTCTATGCAAATACATATATATCTATGTATATACATATGTACGTATACACAGTACAAAATATCGTGTATGCCTTAATGGGATTGACAACTAATTTTTAATACAACATACTTTTTTTTTTTAATTTTCTTCCAAAATATTCTTTTCATAAAATTCTAAGGTATTTAAAGCCATTGTTTGATACCCTTGATATTAAATAAACTAAAGAAAAATATCCAAAACATGTTAAAATGTCGCGTGCCTATTTGTTTGCCCGCCACTGTGTTCATAACAGCAAATTGAATTGAAATATGATATAAACTCATCACGGCTCCGAAAAAACTCAAAGCAAATATTTTCAGTGATTTTTCAGCTAATGATTCCAAATTAAAATTTAATCTGCGAAATAATGGCAATGATTAATGACTGAGTTACATAAGGCAAAGAGCAAAAAAAAATTAAATTTAAAATTTAAGTTGGAAGTGGTAAAATTCGTTTGAACTAAAAAAATTAAGCCGCATTTAAAGTACGAAAACTCATTAGCGCCTAATTTAGAAACCACATACACACACATCAATCATTAAGACTCATACAAGTATGTACATTGATATTTAGGGACTTTGCGTGAACATCAGCCGCGTGCAGAGTGTCACAAAATTTTCATTTACGAGGCCTTTGTTAGTTAAATACTAACCCATAAGGTTAGCGTTGTCACCATTAATAACACATGATTTTACATACATACGTACATACATACGTCAATTCATATCTACTCATCCACCACCCCACAACGCATTTGGTTCAATCAATACAGTATTGATTGATAACATCAAACGCATTAGTGTCACAAATAGTGGCAACATAAATTTCGCCAACACAAGCACCACCACCACCACCACCACTACCACCACCACCATGCAACTAGGCATTAACACAAATCAAAGCTTATAGTTAAACAATAAAAGGAAGTGTGCTGGAACCCTCGCTGTGCCATATCACAGTCATTAGTGCGTCATTATTCGCGTGCCATCAGCATCAGAATGTTCAACTGATTGGATGCATTTTTGCGCTACTAAATTGCTTTAATTCACACTTATTAGACTTTCTTGTTGTATGTATGTCTTTGGCGATATTTGTAGTATTTTATATATTATTCTTTTGGAAAAACTGTAACTTTTGCCCCTCAGCGCCACAGGTCATAGCTTTGAAGTGTGTTTTATTGAAAATGAATTTAAATGGTGGCAACGGTTTATGGTTGAATGCGTTTGAAAAAGTATAAAAAATTATTACTTCTGACTGAGAGATGAGATGTTAAGTGGCTTTGAAACGTAAGCTATCAAAGGCTATGAATTTAATTTACAACTTTCTTGATCAAGTACGCACGAAATAAATGTGATTTTGTACATAATTCTTTTTGAAAATTGTTGAGTCAAGTAATGTTTATATACACACATCCATATGTATGCGATAAAGTACGCATCTCCGACTCTATTCATGCTTGTGGCTCAATGGATGTGCCCGTATGCTTTCAACGCGGAGATCGCAGGTTCAAAACGCAGAGGAGCCTGGAATTTTATCGTATGTTTTTTAATTTACTTTATTTTTTTTCATTTAATTTAATATATACTTTAATTTTTGATTTTAATTTTGGGGCATGTTTTAATTATTTTTTCTTTATTTTGGTTTTATTTTATTCATTTAAATATTTTGAATTTTATTTTATTTCATTCAGCTCATTTAACTTAATTTTTTATTTAATATAAATTTATTTCACTTTTATTTTCACCTTTTGTTATTTAATCTATTATTTTTAAAATTTTGATAAACAGACTGAAAAACATGTAACACAAAAATAAAACCATTAAGGCTATTCACGCTCGCGACTCAGTAGATGTGCGACTGTAAAGCGTCTAATGCAAAAAAAACAGTTTAAATCATTCATGCTCGTGGCTCAGTGGATGTGCCTATATGCTTTCAACGCGGAGATCGCAGGTTCAAAACGCAGAGGAACCAGAAATTTTTTACTTTTCTTAATTTTTTTATTTCATTTTATTTTAATATATTTTTTATTTTTTCAATTTAATTTCTTTAAATTTCATTTTACTTCGTTGTAGGTGATATAATTTTAATTTAATTTAAATTTATTTCATTGTTTTATTTTTTCTATTTAATTCATTATTTCTCAGATCTGACTTTTTTAAATATTTATAGATTGGTTTCACCAGCAATTTAAGTGCATACATACATACATATTGGCTTACCTGCTCACACATTCGCCGCATAACGGCATAGTGTCAGGATGGCCGAGCGGTCTAAGGCGCCAGACTCAAGTGTGAAAACTTGCCCGCAATGCGGGTACGGAGCTTTCTGGTCCTCTCTGAGGGCGTGGGTTCGAATCCCACTTCTGACAAGATTTTTTTTAAATTTTATTTTAAATTAATTGTTCAAACTTACTTTTTTTTTTTTTTTTTTTTTTTTTTTTTTGATATAGTTTCTTATATCCGAGTCATTGTTATTTATCAAGATTTTATTTTTGTCATTCCACTATTCAATCTATATTCCTGCTCACTTCTTAATTCTGATCATTTTTATTTACATATGTATGTATTTCTAATTAATTCTTTCAAACTATTTTTATTTTTTCGAAGTGGTTTATGCAATGTATTTACATATACATATATTTTTCAAGTACACTCAATATTTAAGAATAAATGTTCATTCATTTCTAGTACAAGATTAATTATAAGCACGCCACATATTAAACAATTTTAACAATTATTATTTTTTTTTTTGTTATTTAATTTGAGTTATTTTTCTAATAAAAATATAGTTTACTCTTTAAAACTATAAAACCCGTATAAATTCAAATTTCAAACTTTGTGCAATATTAAAAAAAAATTCAACAAACTTTCTTAATAATCTCGACCATTTTAATTCAAATTTTTAGAGTATGCAATTTGGTAGCCAATTCAATTATATTCTAAAAAAAATGTTTCGAACATGCTTTGTACGCACAATTTTTGAAACTTTGATTTATAAGGGTTTTGTTAAAGAATAAACCATATTTTTATAAAAAAATGACTAAAATTAAATAATAAAAAAAAATTGTTAAGATTTGTGGTGCGCTTATTTTATTTTTTTTTCTGGTTTATAATTTTATAAAATTTTTTTTTCGAATTTATATTTTTATTTTTTTATGAATTAAAAGTATTTTTTTAGGTTTTTTTCATTAATGAATTTTCTAAATTATCTCAATAAATTTTTTTTTAACAAACGCAGTTTTATGATTCGTCTTTACTATATTTTGTTTTAGATACAATTTTTTAATCTCTATTTACGTATACAATAATTTTTTTGTTAATATTTTTATTTATTTTTTCAATTTATTTCGGCTAAATTGAATAGTATTTTTTCTAGTTTATATTGAGTCTTCGAATTTTCTTTCGATTTTCGAATTTACAAATTCCAATTTTCTTTTTTAACTGTTTGCATTTACTTTGAATTTATGTTAGATTTTTTACTTCTTTAACTTATTTATTTTCTATTACTTTTTATTTATTTTTCTCATTTGTTTTTAAATAATTTTTATCCTGATGCATTTTTCCTAATTTATCGTTTCTGAGTTTTGTTTTTATTTTGTAAGTCATTCCTGTGTACTTATATAGCGCTTATTTTATTTTAGTTATTTTTTGTGAATTGGTTTTACTTTTATACTGTTTACAAATTTTTATTTACTTATTTATTTTTGATGTATTTTATATATTTCTTTTGCTAATTTATTTTCACCCCTTTTTCTGAGTAATTTCTTCGAATACATTTTACTTATCTTGAGTTTATTTAAATATATGTATTTCAATTTTCTGTTTGTAAATTATTTAATTTTTTGATTCATTACTTTAACTTGCTATTTTAACTTGTATAAGAACTGTTATACGTTTTTTTTTGTATTCTGCTATTTTAGAAAACTACTTTGGATATTTGAGTCCTTGAAAGATTGTGAAAAATATAAACTCAAATAGTATCTTAGCCGCCACAGAAGTAAAATCTTAGGCACAAACCACGCCGCAATAAATCTTTGAAAAAATGTATGGCTCTCTCGATTTATGACATATGACAGTACAATAAAAAAACACACACACACAGAGTTAGTGACACTAGAAACCGCAAGGCCACCAAGAAAAGGGACAATTTTGCAAAATCTTAATAAAGCGCGAAGCAATAATTCAAAAAAATTATGACTTCAATGAGTGAGTGAGCAATAAAACAAGGGATAAACTTTAGAATTATGATCATTAAGTAAGGCCAAAAAAGCAAACTTATAGGAAGATGAAAAGAAGCAATTTTGCTCTTTAATGGAATTCGCGCTGCATTGCATATAAATCAAAAAAAAAAAAAAAACATTTTCAAAATTTATGAATGAATGGCGAAATAAGAAATGATGGTGTTTCTGTGAGTATGAAAACTATAAATTTATAAAGTAAACGACTGTAAAAGCGCAGGCGCGCATACAGTTTACGAAAGATCACATTGCGCAAGAGACGGGATGAAAGGAATAACCAAAGACGCGAGAAAGTGCCATTTTGATAACTTCTAACTGACATTAAATTTAAATGATTTTTAATTTGTACAACCTTTCAAAAGTACAATACATATATTTTATGTGCAGCAACGAAGCGGTTAGCTTGAAACTAATTGTGCTTGCCAAGTCAAATAGAAAATTTTTTTTGGCTAACCCAAAGCAGAACAATTCACCTTCCTACAAAGAGAGAGAAAATGCTACCCTGCTAGATGCACACAAAAAGTAGAGCGCGAAGCTACAAAAAGATGCGTAATTAATACGCAGACTTGGAAGCGAAGGGCAAGATAAAGAACACGTCACCTACTATCTAAGTAAAGGGTAAAGGCTTGTGAGAAGGCAGTAAAAGCGCAAATTAGGGAAGGATAATAGTAGAAAGTAAAATTGCTGCATTTAGTACAAAACAATGAGGAAATTTACGAAACAGCAGGCAGAGAAAATGCATTCAAGCGGAAAATTGCAGACAGATGCCAATAAGCCGAAGCGTTTGAGGTAAAAGGATGCTCCGAAAAGAGGTGCAGCATATTATAAAATCTCAGAAAATTGTGCTAGAGAGATGTGGGGATATGCCGTTTGAATAAAAAAAGGAAGGCGGAAAATACAGCTCGGAAGTAAAAAGTGACATTTGGAAAAACGGATTTGGATCAACAAGGAAATTGATGCAAACAGCATTTATTAAATATGTTTGAATAGTAAAAGAAGAACTTTTTTCCACATTAGGGGAACTGACTTCCTGACCTGAGTGGAACTCATTTTATTGTCACATATAAAAAATATGAATTCAAAAGCAAGTAAGCTTTTCACTGCCGTAGCCGAGTAGGTAGAGATGTTGACTATAAATTCTGTGTGTCGCAGGTTCAAATGCCGGCACATGCAGTATTTAAATGATAGAAGAAAATTTTTTAATATACAAAATTTAAAATTGTCACATGAAATTTCAATTTGCAAACGCTTGTCAATAGTATTTTCAATCTTGATAGCTTATCAAGAAAAGAGCTTTTGATTTCTGTGCTAGAATCCCAATTCTTGATAAATAATAAAAAATTTACAAATTATAAAAATTTTTTATTTATCAAGTGCACAGAATCGGGCTGTAAGATTACTTCACAGGAGCGGACACTTAAAAATAATGTCTATTTAACACGGGTGTCCCAAAAGTGTCTGTTAATAGTTGTTGTACCTGGACCTTTGAGGTACTTTGCATTCAAATCACGATTCGATTGCCTACAATCTTTCGCGTACAAATTGTCGATGTAGAGTTTTGTCTGCGTAAGTATTCAAAATTAAGCCTTTTAAGATAATTTTTGAAAATCGATAGTTGAACATTTGTCAGTGGTTAACCACGCACTGTGAATTCGGCCTCAAGTGTTTTAATGACAAAGCTTGGATCGCCTCTAGATTCTAGAAAGAAAATTTTATTTACGGAACTAACTAATTAGCGGGGATGGAAATTCAAACTTTCAAATTGCACCAAAAGCAAAAATAAATGCACTTAAAAAGTCAATGTTTTATATAAAATTTTGATAGAAGGAGGATACCGCAAAACAACTTTTACAACTCACATTCAACAAATATGGCTACATATATAAGAAACGACGTTGGAAGGAATCTCTCCAGAGCAAGTTGTTCAATCTGACATTTTAAAACGAAATATTCGCTGTCTATCTGAACTGACATGCGCCATGAGATTGTATAGCGACAACACGAATTGCTGTAACTACTTTGGAGAGAGTTCTACTGTCTAAATACCGATTAAAAATCACAACAATCAAGTATTTCGTTGAGAAGCGGATTGGAGCATCTATCGTCGTGGAGCTCTATCGTCAGTTCCTGCTTCCAAGCGGTACATAAAAAGCAGCACCAGCTTGTCGCTATCAGCTACAGTTACGTCCGTCTGGCCACATTTCCGTATAAAAATAAGGAAAGAAAACTAATTTCGCTGCTAGCTAAAGGTGACAATTTAATTAAGCAGATATTAAATTGATTTTGGCTTCGAAGCTGATTCTAAAATTAAAATTACAGCTTCTTCTGTTTAAAATATAAATAATTCTTAAAAAATATATTCCCTTTCGACAGCGCTTGATTTGACTAGTTGATTCTAACATTGTTTTCGGCTAAACTTTTATTGCAAAGTCTGGGGAATAGGCAAGATTCAACTTAAAAGACGTTAAAAATGTTTCTAGACAAATTTTTCATATAGGCACTGCAGAAGTCGATTTTTTCCAACGAGTTTCGTCTTCCCTTGTCAAGTTTGATTTGGAGACAAACCGGTTTTGGCGTTTTGCCATCTTCAGTGTCGTTTTTCATTCACGAGTCATTGTGTTAGTTTATGGGCTAACCCTACCAAAATTGATGGGAGGATTTCCTCTTGATAACCATATCTAATCATCATGAGACGACCTGTGTATGTACATATATCCGTCCTGTTCCGGTTTGCGATTTCGGCTAAATTTGTCGAATCCAACTACATAAGCTAGCTGTTCTGGTTTCCAAAAATCAAGTAAATTTTTAACCGACTTCAAAAAACGGAGAATTTGGTTTAGATCCTATCATTGGATAATGAAGAAATTAAGGGTACTTTTAATTTTTTTTTTTTATGAGAATTGAAGTCGGATTGTTTTTTGCTTAAAAATTACTTGTTCCATTTCAATTTGGGTACTAATATCGAAATGAATTGAAATGTACTTTTTTATAACACTGCCTTTTTGAACTCATGATGGAATAAAACGGTGAAATAATAAGACAGTTTTATGGTTTAAGTTTCTGGCACCTCGCTGCTTTATAAAACTTTAAGCGGCATACATTTCAAATAAGGCAGCGTATTATCTCGAACTTTTAACTACAACTAGTATAATTCAACAGGAATTAGGAGTTAAGGATTTTTGATATCCCTTTTTAAATAAATTTTGCAGACAGTTTCACTTTTGAAAATTAACATATGTACATGTATGAGCGGTATGCAAACTGAGCAAATATTTGCATTGAAAACCTAAACGTAGACTATATTCAATCCGCAAAACATTAGCGCTTGAAAAGCGAAGCTTTCAATGCAGTCGGTTGATGAATAGCGGCGACTGGCACCTAATTTGCTGTTCTCAATGGTTGCAGCTAGCTTACTTTGGCAGCACACGTAACACTCACAAAAAAGAAAATAAATAAATAAAAATGTTCCCGCAGTCATTTATAGTTTCCTGCGAAGGATTATGTCGTCCATTCGTCGTTTGTAGGGTTGGATCTATCAGAGGCGTTTGATACCGTCAGCCACTTCACGTTACGATAAGACATTGAGGCCTCCTCTCTCCCACGTGGACTTAAACGGTGGTTAGCGAATTATCCGAGTGGTCGATATTCGTCAGTAATTTTTAGAGACAAAACTAGCAAGGAGGTCCCACAGGGTAGTGTCCCTCCCCACTACTGTTTAACTATTATACTTAAAAGCTCCCTCAACCACCAGAGGGGTCTCAATTATCTCTTATGCTAACGACTGCTCGATAACGGCGTCTGGGAATGGAATCGATGATTTGTGCTCGAAAGTAAGCGGTTACCTCTCCGAAACTTCTCGCTTCTTCACTGCAAGAAGCCGACACCCCTGCCCTGCAAAATCTTCGGCAACCCTTTTTACCAACTGGACGAAGGAGGTCAGACTATAGCTAGGAGTTCACGTCGGTGCCTTATAAATTCCGACGGTTAATAACCCAAAAGTTATCGGAGTTAGCTTCGATAGTCTGCTCTCCTTCTAGGCGCATACAACCGCAATTGCTAATAGAATACAGAGCCGCAACAAGATCCTCAAGTTGCTAGCCGGCAGCACCTGGCACCCAGCAAAGACAAAGAAACGTTGCTGGCAACATGCAAGGCCAGTTCTAAACTACGCAGCGCCTGTGTGGTCGCCGGGGACAAGTAGGACGCAGTGGACGAAGCTACAGACCTGCCAAACCACGGCACTCCGAACAGCGACCGGATACCTTCTGATGTCGCCACAAAACCATCTACACGGCGAGACCCAAAAGTTCCCTTTCAGGGAATGCTCTGAAAGCAATTCCAAGTAGGGTGTCACCGACGTGGGCAACCGAAGAGACATGTGCTTGCCGCTGAGCATTCGCCAAGGCACGTCAGAAGGCTGGCACGACTTTTCATTCAGTCATTCAGTAGATCATTATAAAGTAGACAGTGAAAGACTAGCTCATTTTAGGAATACATAGTTCTATTTTGACTGTGTTGCATATTCATCCTGAGGTTGTTTGTAAAAACGCAGCAGCTGCAAACATTTGTGGCATATCAGCCTTTAATAGAAAGTCCTTGCATTTGCAAACAAATTCCGCAAGTTGATAGTAAGCATCACTTGGGTATCCGGGCAACATGTTCGTACCATGTTGACAGGTGGATGAATGAAAAGTAGGTTAAATAAATGCCACCGCGATTTGCTTTGAAGTTTGAAATGAAAAGAAGATAAGGAGAGGAAACAACTAGAAAATGAAAGTGAAATTGGCTAAGTTGGGCGACAGGCGCTTAGCGTCTAAACGGATGGATGTATGCATGTACATATGTACAACACAAACCTTTAAACGGTAAAATGTTTGAAGAGCTTCGAAGAGGGGCGACTATAGCAGTGAAGGAATGAATAAAAAAAACTCTATTCAGAAAATAAACTAACATTCTGACTCCAATGTCACAAAGATCAATTTAATTAGAGCAGTGATCAATTATCATTTGATAACATTAAGCGCATGCAAAATAACTTGCAGTTTCCATAGCCGCCTGACTTTTACGGAAGTCAGTAATTCAAATGCTTTTTTTTCGCCAATAAATCATAATTAAAGTAGCGACGATTTAAACCGATTTGGACACGAAACAAATGTCTGACAACAAAGATGTCAAAGCGAAAGCAATGCGGACCACCTAATGGAAGCGTGGAGATGAAAAAAAAAAATAGGATGCAGTAGAAATAATCTAAGCTGCCAGCGGGATGTCCAAGGATTTTGACACACACAACAATCACACCTATGTTGCCGCAATATTTGTAAGCACTGTAACAGCCTGACGTTCGTGCACAAACGCGCTGGGCTGGCCGCATGCTCGATGGGTATAGAGAAGCAAAAGTGCTGGGGACTCCAGGCGCACAGCATGTGGTCACTTTTGTGGAGTTTATCAGCGCCGCTTGATGGCCAGGTCGATGCATTTGTTATGTGTTGTTGGCATTGGTGGTAGCAGACATTTGGTTGCTCTGTGGTCTATGTGCGTTGCATTTGCTGATGACTTTAATGCCGACAACGAAAGCTGCTTAGCCAGTGACACTTTGACAGTGATAGTCGAGGAAAGAAGGTACTGTCCCGATAGCTGTTGCAATTGCACTAATAACTGATAGTAGTAGAATTCCTTTGAAGAGACGCACAGTGGTTCAAAACTGGTATACAATGTTCATAGTTCAATGGAGCCTTAATTTTTCAACCAATTTGTTTATTATTTTTATACCCGAGCGCACTTGTGCACAAGGGTATTATAACTTTGTTCACATAACGGTTGTTTGTAACAGGCAAAACGAATCGAGATAGATATAGACAAATGTATACATATGTGATCAGAATGAAAAGAGAAATCGATTAAGCGGTGACTGTCTGTCCGTCCGTCCGTCCGTCCGTCTGTGCACACGATAACTCGAGTAAAAATTGAGATATCTTAACGAAACTTGGTACGTGAACTTCTTTTGGGCGTAGGACGGATGGTATTGAAAATGGGCGAAATCGGACTGTAACCACGCCCACTTCCCATGTAACGGTAATTTCCAGAAATACGAAAACTGTGATATTTTAGTAACTACTAACGATAATTCACTCAAAATTGATATTTGGAATCATTTTCAGACGAAAAATAAAAATATTGTAAATTTTTGGAAAATGGGCGTAGCTACGCCCACATATGGTTACATATGTATATCTTGGTAACCGCTGCACTAATTTCTTCCAAATTGGCACAGTTATTGGCCTTGGTACACCGTACCAAATGGCCGAAAATTTTTAAAATCAGACAATAACCACGCCCACAACCCATATAACGGTAATTTAGAGAAATACAAAATCTTCGATAAATCAGTAAATATTAAAGCTAATTTATTCAAAATTGATTCTTACAACAATTTTTTACCAAGAAATACGTTTGTGATAACATTGTGAAAAACGGGCGTGGCACTGCCCACTTATGATCACATATATGTATCTCGGTAACCGTTATACCAATTTTGTACCAAACTCGGTATGGTTATTGTGCTTGCCACATAAAAGCAAAACCTTGAAAATTATTGAAATCGGACTAAAATTACGGCCGCTTTTCATATAACGGTAAATTTCAGAAATGCTTCAAACTTCAATATTTTGAAATCTAAGGACGCTAATTTACTCAAAATTGATACACCCTGGCTTACCATGTAGCGATAGCTTACGGAAAGGTGAAAAAACATTTATTTAATACTTGCGCCGGGTATTTAATGTTCGGCTCCGCCCGAACTTAGACTTTCTTACTTGTTGAATTTGTATATGTTTATATTAAATTTTTTAGTGCAAAATGCGGAAAAAGTAGCAAGTTTGAAGAAAATCGATTCTCCTGATCCAGTTAATAAATGTTACATAATAAAAATAGTTGAAAGCAATTGTAAGATTCCCTCCAGAACGAAAAAAATTCGATAGAAAAATTTGAAAAGTTATAAAAGAAAAAAATTCATCAAAAGTAATTTTTTTTGTGAGTTTTTAGAAAAATTGTTTAGTGCAAATTGCGAAAAAGTAGCAATTTTGTAGAAAATCGATTCTCCTGTTCTAGATAGTAAATCTTATAAAAAATGTTATAAAAAAATTCACTACAATTAAATTTTTTTTTTTGGAGTTTTTAAAAACATTTCTTAGTACCAATTTTGTAGAAAACCGATTCTTCTGATCTAGATAATAAATGTTACATAATAAGAACTAGCTGAAAACAATTTTAGGGTGTTCCTACAAAATAAAAAAAAAAATTCCCAAAAAATTTTAAATTTAATAAAACAAATTTTCATCAAAATTTAATTTTTTTTTAGTTCTTAGAAAAGTTTTGGTTATATAGTTTTATAGATCGTTAAATTTTAGTATAATAAAGTGCATGCGTTCAACTGGTCTCTTGCTTGAACCACTGTGGGACGTAAGGGCATATGAGCTGACTTTGATAGAGGAAACCAAAATTTCTCGCCACCATAATTTTGATATTTTTTTCCTAACTCATAAAATTTCAAATGAAACGAAGAAGTGTCAAAGGAATGCTGTATGCAATTCCTTTTATCAGTTTTCTTCCATTCATTCATTGCATCACTAAATCGCCTTCATCGATGCATCTTTTTTTGTCAATAATAATGGCGATATAAAAAATAGTTTATGATTGTTCAGTAGCTTCATAGCAGTCATAAAACTGCAGGATATTTTCATCACTTTAAAGTGCGGCCAACGAAATCAACCGCTTCGTTTTCATGCGGCATTTCGATAACCTATTTTTATGAACTGTCTTTTGAGTATGTGTTTGGAATTCTCTTCACACTACATACAACAGGGTTGCATGCGCATATATTTTTATTTTTAGTTTTGTGGCATTTTAACCCTCATAATAGAGCCATTTCCATGCGTACGTTCATTGTCGTCGAATGTGCTGCCCATATTGGCCCATAAATTGCAAATTAAATGAGCCAAAACGAATCTGTGCAAAGCGGCTGCAATCCTAGCAAAGATTTCCACGACAAACTTCTTTACGTGCAACTTTGTTTTCAGCTATTCTGTTAATGATATATGCGCCATATGGTTTTGAGAAATACATGCCGTTTGAACATATGCTTAATTCGCGTGAATTTCCTACTAAATTTCGAGACATTGTGGGTGATCAATTATATTTTCAAGAAAAATATTGCAACTCTATAGAACTTACCAGCTAATAATCGCTGATACCAGCTACGAATGTATGCACTTACATAATGTAGTGAGTATGTATGGTATACCGGTTTGCGGCACTTACCTGTAATTAGAACGAAAAAAAAAAAAACATATTATAAATGTATCGGAAATCAAAAGTCGAGACGAGACATCATTTGTAAGGTTATAAATTTATATATGTAATTTTTTTTCTTCTTTTAAAAAAATATGTATGTAACAAATTAAATTTAAAAAAAGTTAAATAAAAAATAAATAAATTTTTAAGTAAATAAAATTAAAAAAAAAATCTTTTTAAACAATGAAAGCTAAAAAATTAAAAGAAAATTTAACAAAAAAAAAAATTACGTAAAGAAAAAATAAAATAAATTCCTAAAAATTAAATGAAATTAAAAAAGTATTATTTTAAAAATAATAACAACCACATAAATATGCATATGGGAAAATCTTTTGAGATGGGGATTTTTCAACAAAAAAATATATTTTTTTTTAACGTAGCAGCACAATTTTTTTCCATAAATTATCACTTTTAAACCTAATTGAAGTACTTTAATACTGTTTCCTACTATCCCGGTCAAGTTAGATTTTCAAGGTTGCAGTAACTTTCATAAAGCTGGTACGAATGTTACGAACGTCATTATAAATGAAATGTGAAAGGACCATATCGATCCCATATCTGTAAAGAAAAAATTATTCAAGGTCAAAGGTCACATAAATTGATTTTTACCATTTTTCAGCTAAACCGTAAGGTTTATCATAAAAATAGGTTAGACAAAAGTGTAGATCATGCAATTATCTCTAAAAACCGTTATGCCACTTTTGTTCCTAAGAGTCACAATTTCTGAGATATAACGACTCGAACGACATCAATTTTGTAATAATTCATTTAACTTATAAAATACTTTGAATTGAAGTTAATTTTTTAACAAGTGGTAGTATAGAAAATTCAGTCAGTATGGCAGGTGACACGGGCCCTTTTCCAAGAACCAACATTTTTTCCATGAGTAAAGTATTGATTTCATATATGTCCATACCAAGTTCCGGTATTCTACCACAAATACTTCCAGAGATATGCAGCATGAAAAATTCCGTTTGTGTGAGAGGTGCCACGCCCCTTTGTATAATCGAGATAAAAGCCATGCTATCTTTTAAGCTGGGCTAAATGACAGCAGTCTGCGAAATTTCATTAAGATCGGTTGAGTACTTAAAGCGTATCTCTGGATCGGCATGCCTTAACCTAAATGATATACAAGAGCTTTCTCTCAAAATAAATTTTCACTACGAGCGGTGATTGAGAGAGCTTTCTTTCTAAGACTTTTGTGCTGGAATAACAAAAGTCTTTCGAATAATCTTTCCATCTGTCTTACGAAAGACTTTTTACTACTATCTTAGCCGGGATTGCCCTGTAAATAAGTACTTCACAAGTGAAAAAATTTGAACGAATTTATTTATAGTGAAGCTGTAGATTTTCTAAAACTAAAATAAAACACCACGATATACATATATTTTCAAAGTCTATATTTATACAACGTATAGTCACATTCTCTTATAAAAACATGATGGTCCACACTTTTTGCTTTGAATTTTTAGTTCGTTTAGAATTTCTTTAACACAAGGTCTCCTGTGGCATTATTGAACCATCAATAATGCCTAATATCAATGCAACTACACCAATAACTGACACTTCATCCAGCGCTCTATTTAGACGTGGTTCCGCCCAGTTTTCCAATAGTTCGCTAACTTCCTCTTGATTGTCATTCAGCGTCATATCAATAAACTCTTCAATCCAATCGTTAAAAAGTTTCGTCTTCAGTGCGCTACCCAAAATACCAGTCAGCTTAGACTCCACATCGCCCAGTTCGACTGTTGCCTTGAATTTTCGCAATTTCAAGCTACCCGAGTTTTTTGGACGTACTATAAAACTGCCATAAATGCGTAAATTCTTCAAAGTCAAATGCAATATGCCATCGCCATAGATGTGAAATTTGGGACCATACATCCTAGTGGTTATGTTAGTCATATAATTGCCAGTGATCAAAATTTCAGGGAAACGAAAATCGTAACGCACTTTGTGCAGAATATTACTGAAGTGTAGTTCCTGTACGTCAAACTCGTCGAGACCGCTGATATTGAGATCCGTTACGTTGCCGTGTATTCTGTTGCGAAAGATACGAGTAGTTGTTAAAATTTTTGGGATACATTCTAAGTTAGTTATTTCAACTTCTCAACTCACTCTGTTTTATTAAGTACCACATTCACATCTTTATAGTCGGCATGCAGTGGTACCAGCGGTGGTATGCCTGCTGGTGGATAACCGCAAGGCATTTGCAATCGCACAAATTCCATAAATTCGCGGAGATCATCTTCAAAGATGGTGCGCGTCTCAAATCCGATATTTTCGTTTGCGCTAACCACTTGCTGGAAAAGTGTGCTATGTAATAGCCGCAATGCGATTTCAAACTCGCCGGCTTCATCACTTTCCACTTGGCCTTGTGTGGTCTGCAGCTGCAGCAGCAGCAAAGCGCTGAAAACGAGCCAAAATCTATACATTTTTTGACGACAGCTGTTGGCATACTGATTTTAACTTTCGATTCCAATTCGGGAAGTCACCTGCGAACTTAACTAATGTACTTATGTTCTTATTATTTTTTACAATTCGCACACCTGTTAGCTAGCTAATCTATTGCTTGCTAATCGCAAGGCGATAAAATTTGGATTATGGGTATTTTGAGGCCGATATCGGTACAATAGCGCTATACATGCAGTCATAAACATAAATTATGAAATGGAAAAGCACATAAGCACGGAACATAAAACTTTTGAGGCTATACTGCTAAAAAAGTGGAAGGGAAGTATATTTTCTTTTTTTTAACTTTCAAATTGTGAGAGAAAAAATGCACAGCCGTAGACAATATGCAACACTTTTTTACTCAACAATATTTTAGTTCTCAATTTAAACCCAGTTTATTCTCAAAATTACCTCATTGCAGAAAAAGCTTTCTCGCAAGTTGAGAATGCAATTCGTTTTCCATTGAAAACACTTCTCTTTACTCGTCAATGTTTCTAAGATTAAATTGAGGTGCGGAAAAAACTTTGTCAATATCTGAGTTCTCAGTTTAATCACAAGTCATTCTCGAACCGCAATTTTCATTGGGAAGATAAAGACCAAATCGTCTTACAAAAATAATACTAATGGTTCTGGTAGACGATGAGAATAGGAATTCACTCTCATAATCACCATCTAATTACTAATGAGAGTACATATCCCTTCTTATGAGAATTACTCTCATCGTTTACCAGAACAATAAAACAAGAAAGTAATAAAAATTCACATAGGTTTCAAATCATCGTCAACGCACCATCCTTTATTAAGATTTCTTTAGCATACAGATTAAAATTCTTTAAACTCCTTAGCGGAGTTACTACTCTCCATTAAGCCCAGGGATCCTCGGGCGCTACACAACTCGTTTTAATTGGCTCATCTTCACTCTCTGCGCCATCACTATTCAAAATTTTATCCAAAATATCCCAGAAGTCATTACCCTTAAGTAAAGCGTTTACGCGTGGCACCACGGTGTTCTCAATACTTTCTGAAATCTGATTTTGATTGTCGTTGATGCCCGATATGACAGCATTTTCCAGACGACGATTGAGCAGCTCATTCAATTTGCTTTCGCCCAAGATACCAGTGATGTTGGAGTCGCAGCCCTCCAGCGCAATTTTGGTCTTCAACGATGTGATTCTTATGGATCCCCACAAGAGTGGTATTTTATATTTTAAAGTACCAGAAACACGCAAGTTTTTCAAGCTAAAGTCCAAGGAACCATCACCTTCATATTGCACCGAGACGCCGAGTTGGTTAAGAGCATCCAAAATGGTGTTGGTGGCGTACTGTGGTGCAGAGGCACGTATGTTACGGAAGGTGAAATCAAAAGTTATCTTCGACAGTACAATATTCAACTTGAATTTGTTGATTTTGAAGTCGTCTAAACCGTCAACGCGGAAGCGTGTGAGCTCCTCAGCGGTGCTGGGTAATGAAAATGAAAATGAAAATTAATTAAGTTATAGTAAAGCGCATTATTTCCAATAACTAAAGTACTCACTCCAAAATGCCATGCTCGTAATGTACGGAAACTTCGCTTTTCTTCAAGGGCGCTAGCGGTGGTATGCCGTATTGTGGGAAACCGCAAGGCATCTGTTTCTGTAGCCTACGAATAGCGCGACGAATCTGCCATGAGATAATGAAGGTGGGCGCAACTGTCGGTAGCAGAAAGGAAAGCGTTTATTTTAAGAAATCTTCACATACTTAACTACAGTTTTTAGCTAGCCAGCCGACTTACTCTCTTGGACACCATCTTCATTTTCGTAGATCACTTCGATTTCGCTATCGGCATCGATTGGCGATAGCTTGGATTCGGGGCGTTGTAGGGCGCCAGCAAAGGCGCAGGCGGCGAAAGCCACTACCAGCAAGTATTTCATTTTAAACGTTTTCTATCTAAAGTGTGGTTGATGCAATCCTTCAATTTGGCTAGTCAGCAACCGTTCACAACTGATTTCGACACAGGTGTCACCTTAACTTTTATATGTTTCGTACACGACACGACACACACATGCGAATTTTCGTACACTCGGTGCGGATTTATTATCAGATACGATTGATTAAGTGGCGTTGTGAGATTTATGGGCGATTTATAAAATATTGTTGAAATTTACAACTGAGTGAGGGCTGATGTTATGCACTGTTTTAAAAAGCTAACGAGATCAAGCGTTGTTAATTTTTGAAATTAGTATAGTTTGCAGGTGCTTATCTTAAAAGGTTTTCAACTCAATATCTTTCTATATGAAGATGAGCTTAGGTAAGATCATAGAATTTTTAGGAGCTACATAGATATGACAGCTCAACTTTACTAAGAAATTTAGGTTGTCACAATCTGAATAACAGTAATCTACGACTCTTTCTTGATAATATCTTGGAGTTACGAGATTTAGGAGGGAGATTGGCAACTTAATTGTTTCATTTATCGTATTGTAAAAAATAGCGGTATATCGCATTTTATTCGCTATTAAATGTAGTTTCTTACAACAACAAATATCAGTGTAATATGAAAATAACTTTAAAATGAATTAGAATCAAAATAAAATTATAGTTAAAAAACTAAAAACACGCTTTTATTACAAAAAGAACTAGAAAGTATAAAATAATTTATAGATATAGCGATTCCGTTTAAGAAGAATAGGAAGTTCCCTAACTTGATTTAATTTAACTTTTTAAATTAGCTAAAAATAGAATTAAAGTGATTGGCCCGTAGTCATCGTCAAAATAAAGTCCACGGATTTATTTCTTTTCACGCAAGTAATATATGTTCTAAATATGAACCAGATCAGACTATAAATGCGGGTTTTGCAAATATCTCGACTCCTGCGCCACCTAGCGGATTAAGTCATATTTTATATTGCATTGTCCTCGAGTACTGAGCTATGTTTGAAGTTTCAAGTCTGTAGCTCATCGGGAAGTTTGTTAAATATTGACTGCAAGGTTCTAGGACATACAAAGATACATACATACATACAAGTGAAGTTAAATAAAAGCTTGTAATAAAAATGTGTGTAATTTTTTTTTTAGGTTTGCGGAAATAGGCCCGCCACTTATTCATTTAACCTTTAATTTAAGCAGTTGTTTCTTGGTTCTAAACCAATATAAAATCGTCAATCAAATGCTTTACTTTAGACGCAACTATAAATTTTAATGCAACCTTTTAATATAAAGTGAGCTTCAAAATTAAAAGTTCCATGAGAAAAAGGACCTAAGTTACATACCGTTATGAGCATCTATCCTATTTTCAGCAAAATACTGACACCTGAGTGGTCGAAGAATGCCCTATCTCGGAATTCGGTTCAAAAACGCCCTATCTCAGCTGCCGATTCGAAAACGCCCTATCTTAGCACATTTTCAATAAATTTTCAGCTGAGATAGGGCACTCACAGTGGTCTTGAAGCAACCATAGCTATGACTAAAATGCCAACCAAAACGGCTTACATAACTGTCTTTGTACATAATCATAGATCAAAATTTCGTTGAAAATAAAATTCCATCTGCTCCTATTCTTAAAATATTATAAAATGTTGATCTAGAACTTTCCAAATCTAGTTATATAATCGCGAAGGTCTATGGTAATATAATTATAACACTTTCTTACGTTATAAGCATAAAATATTTTAACTTAGTTATTCAAGAGATAATATTACATAATTGCATATTTTAATAATTCTTATTGCATAAATTTTATAAATTTACAAAGTCAATATAAAATATTATTTTATATAAATTCATATGTGTTTTGATGAAAATTCAACGACAGTTTTTTTTTTAATTGATTATATATTTAGGGTCGTCAATCGAATTAACTTTATAATTGAGCCAAAATCTTAAAAATACGCCATGAATGGATTCTCCAGCTTGCTCCGACCACATTCCGAAGCCGTCGTTGCCTAAAAAATGCAGACTATGTTCCAAATGATTTAGAAGCACGTGAATTTTTAATGTTTCCGACATTTCTGTGCTTCGGAAGGCTTTAGCGAGTTTACTTACATGATTTTTTAATTCTGACCCAACTGACAAAGCAGTCAACCCATTGGTGGAGTTTTTTTCACTCAATACATTTAAGGTATGTGCTCTCCCTTGTATAACTTTTGGATGGCTGGTTGCCCGAGCAGTGAGCCAGATATAACAAGAGCATGAACTTGTTCTTGTTTCTTTTGTCGAATCTTCATAGTTAGGCATGTTTGGAAGAGGCCGCGTTGCATTTGGTATATCCATATCTCGGTCACAGAGAACCCTACGACATGTACCACAAATGCCTAATGGGAACTTCGAATTGGTCAATCTAAAATTTTCACTAACGTATTTTTTAATAAGACACACCAATTTTCCGGTTATATTAAATTCTGAAGGTTTTGACGATCCGAATTTAATCTTTCTCCCACAAGGCGCGCACACTTTAAATCTGTTCTCTTCGTGATTACACTTATGTTGCGGATGACTTATAGAAGACATGATGTGCAATCAGATAGCTTACACCAGAAATATTATCATCGAGAAAAATACTATCTGTTTTTCTTTTACACTAATATACAAAACGATAACTTTAGAATACTCTGTTGAACAAGAAATACTAACAATTGCAGTTAAATTTTTTCCAAATTTTCATTTGACAATATTTTAGGCATAGGAGCAGATATGATTTTAATTCCAACTGCATATTGGTGTATGGGTGCCTTCCAAAACAGGTATGCAAGCAGTTTTGGTTGGCATTTTAGTCATACCTATCATTGTTTCAAGACCACTGTGCACTCTTTAATCGAGTTCTGAAGTAGGAAGTTCTTGAAAAGTTTTCGAACTGGCTGCCGATTCCACTAAGGTGTCGATATATAAATCTTTTTATCCTAAGCCCAGATTTTGAGGATATATTTGGGATAAAGTTTTTTATACCCGAGCGCACTTGTGCACAAGGGTATTATAACTTTGTTCACATAACGGTTGTTTGTAACAGGCAAAACGAATCGAGATAGATATAGACAAATGTATACATAAATGATCAGAATGAAAAGAGAAATCGATTAAGCGGTGACTGTCTGTCCGTCCGTCCGTCCGTCTGTGCACACGATAACTCGAGTAAAAATTGAGATATCTTAACGAAACTTGGTACGTGAACTTCTTTTGGGCGTGGGACGGATGGTATTGAAAATGGGCGAAATCGGATAATAACCACGCCTACCTCCCATATAACGGTAATTTTAAGAAATACGAAAACTGCGATATTTTAGTAACTACTGAAGATAGTTCACTCCAGATTGATACTTACAATGAGTTTCAGACGGAAAACATGAATATTATAAATTTTTGGAAAATGGGCGTAGCCACGCCCACTTATGGTTACATGTGTATATCTTGGTAACCGCTGCACCAATTTCTTCCAAACTTGGCACAGTTGTTGGCCTTAGTACAGCATACTAAATGGATGAAAATTTTAAAAATCGGACAATAACCACGCCTACCTCCCATATAACGATAATTTTCAGAAAAACGAAAACTGCGATATTTTAGTAACTACTGAAGATAATTCACTCAAAATTGATATTTGCAATGAGTTTTAGACGAAAAATAAGAATATTACAAAATTTTGGCAAATGGGCGTAGCCACGCCCACTTATGGTTACATGTGTATATCTTGGTAACCGCTACACCAATTTCTTCCAAACTTGGCACAGTTGTTGGTCCTGGTACAGCATACCAACTGGCCGAAAATTTCTAAAATCGGACAATAACCACGCCCACATCCCATATAACGGTAATTTCGAGAAATACAAAATCTTCGATAAATCAGTAAATATTGAAGCTAATTTATTCAAAATTGATGATTGCAACAATCTTTACCAAGAAATACGTTTATAACAAAATTTTGGAAAATGGGCGTAGCACCTCCCACTTGTGATCACATATATGTATCTCGCTAACCGTTCTAGCAATTTGAACCAAACTCGGTGTGGTTATTGTGCTTGCCACATAAAAGCAAACCGTTGAAAATTGTTGAAATCGGACTAAAATTGAGGCCGCTTTTCATATAACGGTAAATTTCAGATATGCTTGAAATTTCAATATTTCGAAATTTAAGGACGCTAATTTACTTAAAATGTATACACCCCGGCTTATCATGTAGCGGTAGCTTTCGGAAAGGTGGAAAACATATATTTAATACTTGCGCCGGGTATTTAATGTTCGGCACCGCCCGAACTTAGACTTTCTTACTTGTTATTACTCAACTACTCATCGAAAACTTTTAATGCAAGAATAAAAATTTTTTGTTCGAAAAAATTTTAAATTAACAAATTTCCATAAATTTTTTTACGAAAATAACGGTATAACTTGAAAAACAATTTAAATTCTTTTTTTTTGTCAAAAAAGTAAGGAATTTGAAACATCAATCAAAAAAGATAAGCACGATTGAATCTAAATCAACAAATGATTCAATTTATGTACACAAATTATGATATAGCATTGCTATATCAACAAAAAACTTCAAGCTAAATTTTTTTATCTCAAAAATATAAAAATTTTGTGGTTATGAATTATAAAAAAAATCGATCGTAAACTTAAAAAAATTAATTATGAAAATATCAGTCCTAGGTAATGAACAAATTTGAATACCACAATAATGATTTTGGAAAGAAAAGAGTATAATTCGCAAGTTATTTTCTAAGCAAAAAATACAACTGATTTCAAGTCGAATATCAAAATTTAGGAGTACCGTTAATTTTACATGATCAATTGATCGAAACTTTACCAAATTAGAATGGCCCCTTGAGATACCTTCCGATAAAAAAGGATAATCGAAACGGTTCACGTCGTCCAAAGTAATCCGGTACATACCTAAGAACTGCATTTTAAAAAGTTGTCACTTTATTTTATCCAATAACACGAAATTTGGTAGACTGGTTGCCAAGGTAGGTTGGTGTTCAAAATGGGCGAAATCGTTCTATAACCACACCCACCTCCCATATAACGGTATCTTCAAAAAATCGCAAATACTACATCTGAAAACGAGACATATGTGAATATTCCTAAGTATTTTGACACGTTGAATCTGAATCCGGCATCAGAATCGGTCTAACGTGTCTGACCTAAGACTTAACCTTAAAACACATAGACGGATATTATGTGACAGGCACGTTTATTACATTTATGTTATTCTGTTTTCCTTTATCTTCATTTTTATCTTTATAGTCTATCGATAACAAAATCGATAGTAGCATCCAATAAAATATCGATACCAAAACCGATAAAAATATCGATAACAAAATCGATGAAAATTTCGATAACATAATCGATAAATATCGAATAAGAAAATCGATAAAAAATATCGGTAACAAAATAGCTAAAAATATTAATT
>NW_023461495.1:0-25513 GCF_013731165.1 Rhagoletis pomonella
TTTTTTGCTGCAACAATTGTTTTTATTGCTGCTTCACAAAGGCAACTCTTTTGGCAACAACAACCACTTGAAATATTTATTTGTTTGGCTTGTTGCCACGACGTCGGACGTACCTACAGAGATGGATGGATATCTGTAAGTACAGATGTAACAATAGCCAAGTGTATGGGATATGGCGCGATTATTGCTCATTTGCATGTTTTCGGATGAGTTCGCATGCGTACATACTTACGTACGTACGTACGTATATATGCATAAATGTAAGACAATAATGGTCTAATATTGCAATTGAACGTGGATATTGGCACATCGGTACATTGGAATATGAATATATGAAATTATAAGTATGCATGTATGTATTTAGATTTCTATGCTGATATACTCCGATGGAACGTTGTCATTGTGATAAATGTTTTGTATTAGAAGTGCCAAACGCTGTTGTCGTTGCAACGGCACTTATATGTATTGCCTAGTTTGGCTTGTCTGATTGTCATCAAGCTAAACTAAAGTTAAGCCCAGGGTACGACGGTTTCGGGTTTAAGGGAACATTTCAAGAGGTGGTCTATGACATGTGGGTTGCATTCACAAGCAAAAAATGCATAAGCAAGAGTTTAGCCTGCTACATTATCCAGGTCGTCAAAGTAACGAGTGTTTCTCGAGCCAGCTGAAGTTATTCCTCTGCGAAAGGTGATGGTTCAACTGCGATGACTGGGCAATTGTTGGTGAAGGGGGTGATAGTCTCCCGGTGAATATCGTAGATTGTCTGCTTCGTCATTGAGTTTATACGCGGATCGTCTGAGGTAGTTAGAGAAGCATCTGCGCCTCGATATCCAAATGATGTTCTGCCGGCGTCGCAAGGGATGCGGTAGCTGTCCGGAGTGCGGTGTTCTGACAGGTCTGTGGCTTAGAGCTGACGGGCCGATTGTCTGGTATGTTGCCAGCGACGGTGTCGTCTTTGCCCCAAGTGTTGCCTGCTACTTGAGGACTTTGTAATTTATTTCCAATTCCCGGAGTCGAGATCGGAACGCCGTCGACATGAATACCCAACCGCAGCCTGATCACTTTCCTCCTTTTGGTAAAAATGATTTTTTGGGGGAGAACGTAAGGCTCCTTGCCACAAAGAAGCGAGCTAGATCGGCGAGAAAGCCGTCTACTTTCGAGTACCGGCCATCAATCCTATTGCCGGTGGACCATATCGTTCAATTGTCAGCGTATGAGATTGGGGAAAATAGCTTTTGGTGGTTGGGGAGGCTTCAAATGTTTGATCTTGCTAAGTTATTGATAATTGCCAACCGCTATGATCATCGCCGTACAGTGTTTAAGTCGATGTGGAATGAAGATTGTCATTTAAAAAATGAAGTGACATAGTGGTGGTTGCGATTAAGGCTATGAGTTATGTGTTTTAAATTTTGCGGGAGATATACTGATGTTTGCTGGGGTCAGATGGCGATATCATTATTGTATGTTGACCCATACAGACGATGATCTCCTTGACGTTACCCCGGAGTCCGCTGCAGTTCAGTTGGAGCATTCTCGTCTGCCTTTGGGAGGCTGGTTGCGATTCGACGGTTGAAGAAAAGTGTTGTTTCCTACCTTGCATTTGTTGTGCTTTCCGCTGTTGAGATTGTTACCTTTTGGTGGTGGCTGCGGAGCTCTACAAGCAGGTGCAAGGTAGCCCCGGTAGCCCCTTGCCCACCCAAATGTGGTGCACAGATCAGAGCAGTTACGAAATAGTCCATGGAACTTGTGAAGTTAAATAAATAGGTATTAAGAATTCTTTCAGTAATGGCGTATATCTCATAAGTCGTCGGTCTCGGTTTCATGCCGCTTCAAAAACCCCTTTTCAGGAACAATTAGAGTGCTCTGCGACGAACTGAGCTGTGGGCTGTGTAAAGTGGCCCACATTCAATTCGGTATGCCATGTTGTGTTAAATTACAAGTTTTTTTTTTTTTAATTTAAGACCCTTGTAAGTGTTACGCTATTTCACGAACCACCACTAGAAGGGTAACTGAGGCAACCTTTGCCGGCATGCAGGTACAACAAAGTAGGTAATTCTGATTATAGAAGTTTCTGATCACAGAGTAAGTAGGAGTATCGAATTTTTTATTTTTGGTAAAAAAAAATGTTTAATAAAGTTAACAGGTAAGTAATGAGAATATTCTGCTAGACAGTCTTTGTGTTCGCATCTTTATGTTATAAGTAAATACAAAGGAATGTAGTTATGCACATAGAGTATGCATGTATAAGTTTAATGCATGCATGCATATATATATATATATATATATATGTATATGTAAGTATGTACATCTGACGAAACGATTTTTCTTACAGCAAATATCTAGTGAGTTATGCATACATATGTGCTTGCTATTTGTGTTGTTGGTGTTGCTCTCCACATTAATAACTTTTGCTCAGTCGTACGTGTTAATGTGACTTTATAACATTTTTCTTTGAAGTTTTGCCGACTACGCGCTACAGTGTGAAAAAAAACAAAATACAACTAGTGAAACTACATACATACTATACATATCGCACGCTAAATCAAAAACAGTCACAACTCAAAAAATTCCAAATGCTCAGGAGAGGCAAAAAACTGTTGATGCTGCGCTAGCAGAACGAAAACAGTCTTATTAGCATTTTCCAGATAAAGAAGATAGTCATGAAAAATAAGTTTTTGCGGATGTTAGAAATAGGTCCTGTGATTTGTTGTAAGAGAAAAAATAAATATTGAAAAATTTTGAGTTGACTGTTTTTGATTTAGGGTGCGATATATGTATGTATGATTTCATTTTACAGAAAGCAGAAATGGTGCAAAGTAAATCTTTGGTCCAAAGCTGTTTTCATCGATTTGCGGAATATTGAAGAATAATAATTTGCAAAGCTGATAACAAAATTTAAATTGTGTGTGGCTTTATAGAAAAAAACCGTAATTTAAGCTAAATAAATTAGATTAAGTTAAAAGAAAACTGCTGGGGCGGACGGTTGTTTGAGCCATTAAAGTACAAGCTCTCTGATGCTGATTATGATAAGAGCTGAAGAACTGAATCTCTTTTGAACGTCTTTTATAAGAGCGCACAATATCTGGGGTATGCCGATAACATCGAGGGTCTCTCAAATTTCCGTCGTTCAGTCGCTTAAACATCCTGGCCCTCTACTGCGAATCCCGCCACACAACGGTTTCATATATATATATATATTTATTGACTCTGTAATAATATGCAGCTATCCATTTACTTTCGCCCAGATGTCTCCCTTATATTACCATGCACTGTTGCTACAGCGAAAAGTCCCGATACTTTCTAAATTTTCTCCTCAATATGTAGGTCCACGATAGCCTTGCCTCCGGTACTTCAACTTTAGCGTTGCCGCTTTGTTAATTTTAAACCAAAATTGGTAATTTTTTTCTTTCATTATAAAATTTGGTAATTTGGTATTTTTTTTTTTTTAATTTGGTAACTTTTTCGATTCGATTCTACATGTTTGTTCAGTAGAGTAGATCCTCCTCTCACATAGGTAAATACAGGCTCGTTCTGATTCCACATTAGCAAGTGGCCAATGTGTTCTCGTTTAAAAAGCTATGACATTCAGTAAGGGACTTCAATTTATTTATGTGTGAGTCTAAAACTTTCAGGACAGCCTTCAATTGTTGATTTTTTGAGATATTTTCGACCACTTGTTGACATACGTACCTACATATATTAGGCGTTATCTTGGACATAACATAAAAACAGTAATCACTCTTAGAAAACAGTGTCAAATCAGATAATCTCGGTGGCCAATTAACATTACCTCTACGGGAAATTATGTGCTATGACAATTTGATGGATCAGACCGCCTTCCGTTATTTTTTGGCATTATACGGATGAAGATGCATATCTAAATGCAAATGTACCATAAGACAGTATCCATTTCTTTTAACGACGTGCAATTGATAAATTTGTTTCTTCGGCCACACTGATGTTTGAAATTCTCAACAAGCGTTTCTAGTGTTGTGGCTTTCAGTACGAGCTTGAATACAGTTCTGCATACAAAATAAGTTTGGTAATTTTTTGTTCAATTTGGTAACTTTTTCTGGAGATTTGGTAAAAAATAAAAGAAAAAAGTTCTGGCAACACTGTTCAACTTGTAGTATTAACATCTTGGATTTTAGGTAGTCGAACTTCCTCTATGTATATATACCTACTTGTACAATGTACATCCATCAGAAGGCTCGCATACGCCGTGGCACCCTGTTTGAGCTCTCAACGTAGTAAAAATTAAACATTCTCTCCTATTCTAAAGTAATCACCGAAATAAATAAAAAACAAACCATTTTAAATTTCGAGCACTTGCAGGAGCAGTTTCCAAGACAACTGCTTCTTGGGTTGTAGGCGCTAGTTGTTGTCCTCCCCCGCATTTTGCTTAACGGAACACAAAAAGAATAAGAATCGAAATATAAAAAATTAAAATGTAAATGCCAAGCAGCAAGCAGCGAGCAGCAAGAAGCCAAGGCAAGACGTTGACGAGATATCCTTTTGGCCTTGTACTTTAGTAAGTAAGTAAAATGCAAAGTACCACTTGTGAATTTCGCTTTGAAGTACTGCGGAATACCCCCCGTCCCTCTCACTTCGCGCGCGCGACTTGTGTTAGTGGAATTGGGTTCTATATTTTTTTTTTGCTTCTTACACGCTTGTATCGTATCGCTTTGTCGTGTTGGGTGTGGGTGTGGATGCGGGTGTGGGTGTGGGTGGTCCTTTGTCATCTACTCGCATTGTACTTTCAGCAAAGCGGAAGGCATCCATCCATCCACCAGCAGTCATGGCTAAGTCTTTCCCTATTGTACGAATAATACTCGCACTCGTATAAGCACTTTTCCGCGACTCGAGCCTTCGCGTGAAATGTAATAAAAACATTTTTATGAAATTTTTTACTCAAATGTTTTTCTTTTGAATGTACTTATTTTTTTTATATTTTTTTTTTGGGCTATCGCATTACTTTATTTTGCATACCCACGCCAACATAAATCCGTATGTCGGTATGCTGGTTTATATGTATATATGTATGTACAAAGTGTAACTATGAGGCTAAAGCGCATTCCCAGCGCAAATCTCTAGGAGACGGTGGTTTTAGTTTCCGCATGAAGAAAGCTTCGTAATATTTGTGTTTTCTTTATTTAATTTTTTTTAAAATTTTTTTTTTGTGAATTCTTACCGTGCGTTGCATTGAAAGTATTAAGCATAATTATGTAACTTTATTTGTTTATTTGAAAACATTTTCACGCCAAGTCTATTGTCGGCGGGCAGAAGGAACAGCAGAAATGCAGCAATGAATACAAACGGGCACGAAAAATGCAAATAACCGCAGCCAAAAAAATATAATACCTGGCAAACCGAAATATGTAATAATACAAAAAACTTGCGCACACAATGTGATAGGAATATCTGAGATGCCAAAATCCTTTTGCTGAATTAAATCAAGTTGCAATGGTTTGCATTAACATTTCCGTGCATGTACCGGAACGAAAAAAATGTAATTCACCATTGTTATCATATCGGCGCTTTTAGATTTCTTACCACAAAAAAAAAAAATGTTTTTTGACTCAGTCTTATTTGCAACCACTAGATGAAATTAATGGAAAGAACTTATGTGGGCAAGTGCGAAATAAAGCGTAACTGCGACAGAAGGCTCGGAAGCCAGCGAAAAATTGTACCGAATCTCCATGTTATTCGTGTTCCTCCTAAACTATGAAATATTAACAAAAAATTTAATTTGAAAGTTATTTAGTCTACGATTATTTTTTATCGTTAAACAGTTTCGTCAAAATGGGTAGTCCGACTTCCGTACTCTCTGGGTTTCTCCTCTCAGAATCGAGAGCTGACTGTTAGCTAGTTAAAGAAGCTGCTTTGACTGCCTCCTTTCGGTTAACCCGCCCAGGGGAACTTTGCAACTTTGAACGTCGGAAGTTCTATAGCACCCCCTTTCAAAGTGATATTGTTTGCCCCTTATGTTTAATTATTTATTTTTAAGAATTTTCAATTAAAGTACAGTTCATTCTGTAATAAAACCCATATAAACCCATATTTAAAACTTTTTAAAATAGTACAAAATATTGCAAACATTTTCATCCAAATTACAATTTTTTTTTCAGAAGTGCTAGAATTTTTCTCAGTACACAGTTTTATAGCACATTCAGGTTTAGTCTAATAATGTGCAAGTTTCAAGTAGCCAAAAACTTCCGTTGATTTTTTGGAACTTTTTCTGTCGCATTTATTTTTATGTGGAAGAGTTTTGTTAGAGAATGAACTGTACAATATCCCTGCAGTACGGGGGAGCGACTACGGGACTGATGAATCGGTAGCTACCTGGTAAACTCCGTCAATTACCGACCGACTACTTGCTGTGTATTTCAGCGATTACTTTTACAAGGCAATGTCCTAGGCGGTACTCACCATCGACTCTCTCTGCACTACCGGCAGTTACTAAACTAGTCACTTGCGTGAATTTTAAGCGCCCTCTGTCGTAGTTTTTCGCTATTCTGCTTCCGACTGGTTCGACTCTGCACTACCATGTGCACTACCACGGGTTAATAGAGTAGCTACTTATCTAGGAGTCGGTGCAGTAGCGGTTCAAAAGTAGCGGAGGGATCACTCTGAAATGGGGGTGTTATTGTATTGGCCGATACTGTATGTATTTAGCACTGCCTCAAAGCCCGTATTTCATATGAGGAAAAACAGTTTTTCATAGAAATGGTATAGAATTCTTAAAAATCAATAGTTTTCTCTTTAGGAGACTTCCAGAAATAATACTCAATTGCTTATTTTACCATTTTTTAATACTAACAACATTTTTTATGAGTGCCCCATCGCATTTTATGGGGCTTTTGGGGGACCTATACAACTATTTACTATTAAAAAATGATTAAATGAAAAATTGTGTGTTTTTTCTCCATATGAAATACATGGGAAACTCCATGGGCTTTGAGGCAGTTCTAGATATACATAGATATATTTTTTTTTCTAAACAAAAAAAATCCGGGTATTCTTTTTTTCCATTTAGAAAAATCGTAGGTGGTGAGAGATTCACTTTTACACTCTTCCCCCCACAGATGCCAAAATCTCGTGGAGTCTAGGTGCACATAAGACCGCTCGTCTTAAATTTTACCTTTAAAACTGTAAATAATCCACTTAAGCAATAAACATAGTCCCGTAGTACACAGGATGGGTACTGCATATATTTCCTGAAAGGTACCTTAACAGCCAGCGCTACTTTTCTTTTCCACCACATTCTTCAACTCCCCACACGTGTCTCTTTAAATGAAGCGACAACTTTAAGTTTCACGCAAAATTGCGCCATCATTTGGCTTTAAAATGAAGTCTGAATGCAAATTGACTTTGCTGCCATGTTGCACGAATCATTCTACAAAATATACATAATAGATGCGGAACGGTTGATGATATCGTCTTTAGATATTGGCAATATGTAGCGGCAATATTACTTACCATCGTCAGCACCAAGCAGCAAGACAGCCGTATCGACATCGACATCGACATCGACATTTGGACGAGAATTCATAAATGCTAATTTCAACACGTTACACTATTGCAAATATGAATATTTACATGCGCTAGCAAACACCAATATGTTCTCTTGTACGTGCATTCAAATGTAAACATACATACATACATACATAGTAGATACTCATAGACACTCTGTAGGGAAACGCCGCAACCGAACCAGTCCGATAGTAACTCCACCAAACCAAAATCAGCGAAATGTGGTACTTTTGAAAAACTTTATTTATGGCACTTTTTCCAATTAGAAATCTATGTACATATGTATATCTAAGGCGACGAATTTAGAACTGGTACGGAACTATAGAAAAAGGAATGCAGAATGAACTAGATCGTATTTGTCTAATTTAGAACTAGTTCGGACCTATGGGAAAAGAGATGCAGAGGGCGCTTGTTTACTTTACATATGTAGATATATGTTTGGCAGCTTTTTCGTTTAAATACGCCTTAATTCTGGACTTCGCAGATGCTTTTTCATAGTAAGTTTGGTAATACAAATCAAAAATTTGTGTTAACATTTTAACATCTTGGGACCTTCTGGAATGTAACCAATAACAGCAAACACCTCTGCAAAACTCAGCTAGAGCCAAAAGTATGTAAACGTACATTTCTTACAATCATTCAAACAAATTTAATTTCAAATTGAAAACACATTTCTTTGAAAATAATTTAAAATCGCACACACGGAAGAACCGAAAAGATTGAAAAATCATTTTACTTTTTTCTTTCGTCTGTCGATAATAGAACTGGATCGGAATTATAAAATTTAGGACTACATAGTTCACAACTAGCAAAAAAGGGATGCAGCGGGGGGCAATTGACACTTCCTAGGACATCGCCATGTTAAATTCGCCAGTTGTTTGTATGAAAAAGAGAGTACTGGGTCTAAATGTACTGGAAGCGCACCAGTTTAGAAGTAGAGAAATTTCACCACAGGGCACGAACATGTGGGTACACACACGCACTACATATATGTATGAAGTATAGTATGTATTTAGTAATGCGAACGTTGGCGTCAACGAAGTGAACCCAACTGCTTCAGCAACATAGTAACTTGAGTCACTATCCATCCCTGTAGAAAATTGATGAATCACTCGACGAAAAACTTGATTTGAGCGAACGTGGGATATTGTGAAGACAAAACAATAGCCAAAAATTTGTTCGCTTATCACTTGCCACCTCTTAAATATCATTGATCATTTAAAAGAAAAGAAAAATTAATAATATTTGTTTTGATTTCTTTTGTCATATTTCGCACTGGGACCCCGAAGCCAGAAACGCTGTAGTTAGCATATGCCATGCCACTCGTAAGACAATGAAAGGATCTCCTCGCTTCATGTACTCACGAAATCCTTGAAACAATTTCAAATGAAGCAATCAAGGATTTCACTTGGAATCCACCAGTACTTTGGCGCCGTCCAGTAACTCGACTTTGCATACAATTCAACACATTCTGGCATGAATGAGGTGTTTGCACTGCCGTGCGTTTCAGATAAGAGTGTGAAAATGCTTACAAGCTGACATGCATACCTACAAATCCACACATAAACTTGCATATATACTTACATATGTAACTATGTTGCCAACTCTTTAGTGAAAGTACCAAGGCATTGCCTCTAATTGGTTTTGGACACGCATTAAAAGGGCTAAGCTTCTGATAAGCGTTATGAATCTTACATATATCGCACAATGACCAATGTTGGGATCAAAGTATTCAAACCCAGTTTGGCAGCTTGAGGACCCAACGACCAGTATCTTGTGAAAATGACATTTGCAAATCTGTTCACTACGCTAACGGTAATATCAGTTTGCAATAGGCCGGTTAGTCCAAATCCAAATTCTGGCCGAGGATATGAAAATGATTTTCTATAGCACAGAAGGAGGTTAAGATACTTATGCGATATGGCTCCTAATGAAACGCAGTCTCACAGGAACCTTGCAGAACTGAGGCGCTTCGAGCCCAAAGAATTTTTGCTAGGCTAATCTTCAGCAGATTTGAGGTTGCAGTACTTCACAGTGCAAATAGCAGAGACTTCCGCTAACTGAATCTTGTAAACTTCTTCTTCTTATTTGGCTTGTTTGAGGTAACCATTTGTCGGTTTCGGCTGAGACCAAAAAAATGTCGCCAGTTGCCTCTCTTCTTTGCGGATTTGCGCCAGTTGTTCATCTCCTTCCTTCCTGTGTCCTTCTGCACTTAGTCGTTCCATTGTGTTGTGGACGCCCTTGCTTTTGTTGTCCACCTATGGATGCGGAATCAAAGGATATTTCCAATCTGTCATGGTGCCGTAGCGATTCAGATTCGCAGCTCTTATGACGTTTTCTAGCGTCAGTTTGAACATACCGCATAAGAGTGATTTGCCTTGTCTAAAACCTCATTTGGTCTCAAACGGCGCGGAGAGGTCCTTCCAAATTTGGACGGAGCTCTACATAGATGTATTAGTTTTGCGGGGATCCCAAATTTCTTGTAAGCCCAGTAGATAATATCAGGAGCAACAAGCGCTTCAAAAAAACATTCCTGAGCATCAGGAAACCCTCCATTCTGCATTTCTTTCTCCTTTCATTTTTGGATGGAGTGGCACAAATTGAATGCCTTCTGATTTCGCTACCTATAAAAGCGCTGCCAGAAGAGTTTTTGTAGCACATACTTCAGGAGGCCTTTTATTGCAACTTAAGGTGCAAGGACAATTAACCCTTCTTGGATAAGCCGGGAATGAAATAAGCCACCGTTATTAAAATCCGCAATACTCAGCAATTTACTTTGTAACTATCGGTGCAAATAGAGCTTCCGAAATATTGCGAAAGCCGTGTCTCTTTCCAATCATTTAATATTTTTGTCCTACTTTTTGTTTGTTTAAATTTCCAAAACACGAGTATCATATCCCTACACTGTGAATTGTTAAACACAACAACAACAAAAAAAAGAAAATCTGTTAAAACCGTTAGCGTGCAATAGCAACCATCAGTGTGCAAATGTGTATGTAATAGCTAGCGTATTGTCAATTTTCAATCACCCGTTAGCTTTTATATAAATTCAAACAATGTGAAAAGCGAAAACAGATAAAGTTAAAATCCATTAAATAATGTGAACTGAAAATTTGGTAATGTGGTTTCAATGCAGTATTGTCATAATGCTAATGACAATTCGAACTGTGTACAAATATATGTACATATGTATGTTGATGTGCTCCTAAATCTATTTTGAATCTAAATCTCTAAAACTGCTTAGCAGAGCACTCACACATACATACATACAAGTGGACGCACAAATGAATACAAATAAATGTTGAAAAATTCCCCCGCCACTTGTTGCATCACAATATTGAGTCATTGTTTTTGACTTTAGGTTGGTGGAAGAAATGGATTTAAAATGGATTTTGTTTTGTTGTGGAGCGATTAGAGCGCAGACCGCCAAATGTCAGTTGCGATTTTTGTAAATTGTTTTGTCAAATTTGGTGAAAGGATAAAATTACAATTACATTTTTAGCTGTTCTACGTTCTTGTTTGGGCTACATCCTCTTATTCTTTGGTGAGGACCGCCTAAGCGATTGTGGCCGAGTCCAAAACAGCACACCAGTCATTTCTCTTCTGTGCCAACTGACGCTAATTGGAAATGCCAAGTGTAGCCAAGTTCTTCTCCACTCTATCTTTCCAACGCAGAGGAGGCCTTCCTGTCTCCAAATCGAAAAAAGGGGAAAACAAACTGACCATGTTGTTCTAGACATACAATCGGAGGCTAAAGATTTACTCGGATCACTATACTGCCGCAGCCAAGATACTCACACGTCTCTGTACAGCAAAAAAGGTGTGATTCGGAATAATCCTAGAAAGGTTCAACGTCGCAAATCTGCAATGATTGTAGTGCGGCTTTTTACAGCATGAAAAATGAAAAACCTATACACCGCGACGCACAGTGCAGCCGAAATCCAAAAGTGCAGACAAAATTCAAGCTTTGAAAAAAATGACTCGAAATTTCGTAATAGGGGGGTTTCGGAGTCACTAATTACTAATCCGCTGTCAGAGTTGCAATATTCAAAATGGCGGATCCAGTATGGCGTCTGATAAGTTTCGAGCTTTTTAATTAGATTTCTTAGAAAGATTTTGAGTATACAGTTTTATAGCCCATTCAATTTTAGTGTCACAAAGTCCTTACCGTTGATTTTGGACATTTTTTTTTTGTTGACGGTGCCACTCATTTGCTTCCATACGAAGTATATTCGATGAAATCTAATTAAAAAGCTGCACATTTTTACATACATGTGAAACTTATATGTACCCAGCAAAAATTTGGAGTCATAAATGAGTCTTTAAGGAGTCTTATTTCGGAGAGAGGTTTGATGGAACAGCATTTATGCCTCGAAATTCGAAAATTCACTAGCTCGAATCCATTTAAATGCAACTGTTTGTTCAACTCAACTTCATAACATAAAACGGCGCTTGAAGTATTTTCGATAACAACCCGGTTCACGCAAATAAGCGATCAGCTGATTTCATAAAATTTATCGAGCAGGCTGACTAAGTTGGACGCTGACTGTCGGTTTAGTGAAAGTTCGCTTAATTGGCTACTGTTTTATTTAACCAAAGTTCTGCTAATTAAAAACCTCGGAACAGCCGTAAAAATGGTATTGCTATTCTACTACTGGTTTCGATTGTAGTTAGCTTATTTGCGGTATTTCTATAAAATATATAGCTATTTTACTTTGAGTAAACACTTTTCTGCACTTCACAAATACTTTTTCGAATTCGGGACAATTAAAATGTAGATCGAAATCTTTTATTATCATTTTGAAGTTTTGTCTGACGGAATTTGAATATGGGACCACCTACAGTAGCATATCGTCGCCTGGGTAAAAGACTGTCGTAAGCGCCATTTTGACGATTTTTAGTTCTGGATGCAGTCATATATTTTGAAATAAGGTCTTTCGATTGGTGTTATCAGTTTTTAGATATCTCCTTTAGTTTCCGAGATATTGACTAAAATTTTTTTAATATTTTAATAATATTTTGTCGTATTTCATACAAAGTGGCTGGCAAATTGTGGACAAATGGCGCTTACGACAAAATTTTACTGAAGAAAATCCTTCATAAACTCAAAACTAATTAACAATAAACATTAAAAATTAAATAATTTAAGAGTTTTGCGAACTCGTAACATTTTCAGAGACCTTGGAGAAAATCTATCTTCGCGTTTTTGAAAAATTGTATTCCAAACTTCAATCGCGATTTCGCACAACCTACCGAAATTAACATACGACAATCTTTTACCCAGGCGACGATATGTAAACAAATATGCAGATAATTTTAAATAAAGTAGTTAGTTATAAAAAATATAGTTAGCTATAAAAATATAGTTAGCTTTTCTCAAAGAAAATTTACAGAAAAATAGTGACCTTTAGTTTCTTCTTAATCAACCTTAAGTTAAGTCATAGTCAGATACATTTCCTTCAAACACACATACACACATGTACATATGTACATACATACATATACATATCTACATGGCATGTTTGTACATCGGACGAAAATCATGTGCGCATCACAATCAAATAGCACTTGCATCGCATGCAGCGACAACAGTTGCCCGACAAATGTGACACGTGCGTTCCTCGCTCCTCGTACAACTTTGCTTCTTCTTTTTTTGCAGGTGTTGTCCGCACAAATACAAACCATGACGCTCTTTGAATTGCCATTCACTTAAGGGGATGATGTAAACTCGTTTCATGTAGTGTATGTACATTTAGCTAAAACGACAACCGAATACAACTTTAGGCAAAAACCCGTTCTTGTGTTCGAATCACAGCTTTGTTAGATTTATAGTATTGCTTGAATTTGAAATTAGCCTAGTGCGATGAAAAAACCATTAAATGAAATGATGTGCAACTGAAATGGGAGAAATTAAAAAAATATAAGTGGACACCTTTTTCGTTTACCCAGCCCATAGAATTCTTTGGAAAATAAGTTTCTATCCAAATTGCAAGCCGCAAAAATAGCCCTTAAATCCCCCCAAAACACGAATACCGAATACCCGTTTGAAAGTAATCACATCACCAAAACACAACATACATATATACACGTTATATACTCGTTAGTCGTGCTCCTCGGTGCCGCTTGGTCGTATGTCAGCGACGTCAGTTCAGCAGCGTGATGTGCATTCAAATGCGTCGATAAAATGGTAATTAATTGCGTAATTTACACATTCACGAGCGATTGAATACGTCGAGCATGTGCAACGTTAGCATCAAATCCTTTCATACGCGGTGAAGAAGGCGGGGGGCAGCACCAAAAAACAGCGTATCATTGAGCACGTGGCCATATAGCAAGAAAAAAAAACAAGTCGGAAAAAATCCAAAGGCAAAAAAAAACTGGTTTGAAAAAGTCGAGTTGTCACTTGGTCGGTGCACAAGGACGACAATTCAGCGCCATATACACTGGCCGGACGTGATGTAGGAAAACAAACACAATCCCTATACACACACACACACACACTCGCATGCATACATCAAATTCAAACGACTGACGACTGCAGAAAAAATGCATAAAAATACGAGTAAACAAGTGCCGAATTCAGGGCAGGATGCGGAGGGTTTGTTGCGGTTGCGTAACTTTCTTTCTTCTTTTCTACAAACATATGTATGCATGTACATTTTCTAGCATTTTTTTTTCGAACTACCCCCGTGTACGAGCTCGCGCTTGTGTGTGTGTGCCTGCTCGCTTTTAATATCCTTTGCTCTGTTCAAAATTGATTAATGATCTGTGCAAAGGATGTTACGCCTTGTTCACAACTACGGCAACCACTATTTTACGCTTTCTTTTTTTTTTTTGTTTGTCCGCCACCAATGCAAGGTTTCGTATGAACTCAGCACTCGGAAACGGCGGTGACAAATTCGGGGGAGGTTGCCGTGTAATCAGCAGCAAATCACTGAACACCGACCGCTTCGGATGAAAATAAGTTTGTTTTGTCTATAACAATGTCATTACGAGGCTTCGCCTTTCCGCTGAAGCACAGCTAAGCTAAATTCTGGGTGCAACAATCTTGTTACCGTCTATTCAGATAATCGTTGTAGAGCCGCAAACAATTACCGACTGTGTGGCTAATGTGACACATATTGCAACAAATGACGGTGATATACATAAATACATATGTATGTATGTATGCATGTATGTATGTATACATATATACTTACGCACAATAGTTTTGTTTTTTTTTGTAAGGAAAAATCATCGAAGGTCACACCGCGAGCGCGTCTGTGTAGGACCCTAACCCGAACTAAACTTAAGTAACGCTCTCTCCGGTACTAGATAGTTATTGTCAAATATTTTGTTGGAAGAAAATAGTTTGAGCACTAAGCTCTAAGTTGGTTACAGACCTGATTCGATCCGTAGAAGCTCTAAGGAAATCTTAGAGACTAAAAAATGTTCCCTATTCGGGCGCCTTCATACGTTTTAGCCGCGGTCAATTTAGTTAGCAATGCTACTTCTATTCTTGCATTGTTGCTTCATTTAGCTTTCTCTTTGTTTCGCTCCTGTTGTATTTCGGCAATTGGTTATTCGGACGAAGTGCATCGTTAGTAAACCGAATAGTAAGTTAAGGCAGTTTAGACAGAATGATTGGTGCATATGGTTTGAAACTTAGTTTGGCTTCGAACACATCTGGTAGGTCCTTTGATGGAGTTAGTGATCATGCTCGAAAGTCATTTTACATAAGAGGTATTCACCAAATTGATCCAAGTGTCTTGGTACTCGCATAAAAGAGCTGCTCAGTTGAAGCAACAACTTTCACAACATTCGTCGGTTTGAGTTAATCAGCTCTTTTGCTCGACTGTCCGGTCACTTGCTCAATTAAGTGAAAATCCCTATAATCGTATGGATTTTGGTGCTGTTTCAAGTTTGGACATGCGGTCGCATAATGAGGTCAAAGTTCATATTTATATCGACTTTTGAAAATCCACTTTTGGGTACTTACATGTGCAGGGCGGCCTCATTATTCGCCACAAAGTGAGCTTCTGGTAGCTGTCACAAAAGCAGATTGAAAGTGTACTGAGTGGTTGCTTTTAAGGATTTGAGGATCATGACCAGCTGATCTGTGATATCCTTAATATTTTTTTGGTATTTATTTATTTGGTATATTTTGGGAACCGGCGCTCTGAACACGTTGATCGTCAGCAGGATTATTGCCGTACTTTATCGTTGAAACGCTGCTTTCACTTCAGCATCACTTTTTTGTTCAAATGGGTCTTCTGTTCTCTGACTGAATAACTGATGTTGGAGTGTGTGCTCATCAATGCTAAATTCTCCTGATTATGACCCTTTCCTTCGAGCTACTTATGGCACCTAAACATTTTTGTGCATAGATTTTTTAAACTCATTCGTTACTTATTTCGTTTGTTTTTGTGAACTCGCTGAAATGTCTTTGCTCACAATGTGTTTAAAAATCCAAATTGTTATTTATTGAGTTCACTGATTTTCTGCAAATATAACTTTCGTTTTGTTTAACTTGACATTTCTAAGCACATATATGTATGTATATATTTTCATTCATACATATACATACATATAACAGCAAAAGCATATTTTTCCAGTGCAAACACAAGTGTTACCATTGTTACAATTCATGAGACGAGGAATTTTTCGCTGTTGTTATTCGTCACACAATATCAAGCATTAAATACATGCACTCGTACGAGTAAGTGTGTAGCTCGTAACACTCGTTCCAACAACAGTTGTCGCCTGCGAACAATGCATGACAAATTTTGATTTTCTGCGTATTTAATCAATTTCAACCATCTCATCCATTTCAGCTATTTTATTCATTCAATGTGTTTCGCCCTATAGCCCCATTCAGCCGTGCCGCCGTGCAGCCGAGCACCCAACCATCCATCCATCCATTCACTAGTTTGTCTGTCTAATCGTCGTTTGCTTGCCTTCTCAGTCAGCGAGCGCAACATGGTGCAGTCGAGATATAGGAACAACAAACACTCTCGATATTGTCAAATGTGACTAATTTCATGCTCGCGCGTCAGCGCCCACTTTCATTTGCCTCTGATCTGCTTGGCTCGAAATGCCCGAGGGTGGGCGGGCGGTCGAAACGAGTGGGTGGGGGTGGCAATGGTTGTTGTAGCGCCTTTGTCAACTTGGCGGAACACATTCTTTACCTGCACCTGCAAATAGCAAACTGAAATGCACAAACGACATGGAACATTGGATGACACGCGTGATTATCTCTGGAGTTCTGTCAGTTGGAATCTATGTTTGTATGTACATACATACATACAAGCACCCTATTTTGAATTGTATGTGCATATAGATGTACATATGTATGTGTGTCTGTCTGTCTGCCTGTGTGTGTGTGTTGAAGTACTTTAGTTAAAGAATAGCATAAAATGGCTAAATACGTAAATAAAATTTATTTTCAACGAATTTGTTTTTATTCTATTAAATTATACGCTATTAATAGTTGCTAATCGCTTTACTTTGTGCCTTCCTTTTTGATTTTTGATTTTGCTATTTTCCTTTCGTGCTTATTTTTGTAAAATATTATTTGGAGTTTCCTATCGATGCAATAATATTAAAATGCTTCTTTATTTGCAGTGCACGATTTTTTTTTGCGAATTTTCTTTTCTTTTTAAGGCTCAACCAAGTCCTTAGAGCAACCGCTGTAGCCCAGTTCTTCCGGCCGAAAGTATGAATTCTGCATGCTGTAGAGCCGATCGATGGGATTGACCATTGGCGACTGTGTGAGTGGCCCCATTAACTGTTGAAATGTGGAGTAGCTCAATCCGAGTACGGTACTCAGGAAAGGCTCGTTCATCTTGTTGCAGTTTTCTGAAAATAGAAGCAGAGTCGATCGTAAGTGAAATGCAAGATTTAGGGCATATTGTGAACGAATGCAGCAGAGTCAACGTATGCAGTTTTATTAACTAATTCTTCTGAAAGTTTTTTTTTTTTTAACTGTAACTTATAGCTGGGAATAATAACGACCGAGTGATTACTACCATTAGTTAGGCCCCAGGTTCGATTTATTATCCTGACAAATTGAAAAAAAGGGTTTTATTCTTATAAGGGACGCCCGTCGCCAAGCTAGGGCAAAGCTTCGAGGATTTTCTGCGATAAAGAGGCTTCTCATGATTTTATCTGAGATAGGACCAGGCATTTCTAATGAATTTTTCGCCGCTAAATTCGAGCTTGAATCCAGAATTGCTCTATCTCATCCAGCTACTTAAATAAACTAACCTAAAAATGTAGCATAGCGACATTTTTGTTACACGAAAAATATTTATTTTAAATTATATCTCTTGCTCTATCACATGCCGTTAGGTTTTCTCAAATTTAAAGAATTTTACTATTGTCCCCTCAAAAGATGACCTAAAAAATGCACCGAGGTAGTTTAAAAATTTCAAATTGAAATCTCTTGGTTGGAAAATAAGATATTCGAGCAAGAGATATTTTTTAAAATGCATTGTATAGCTTTCAGAAAAAAAACATCACGATACTAAATGGGCCAAACCCGGATTTTTTCTCAGATGTGTATTAAGCAGTTTCAGGTTGAATAATAAATTCAGAAAGAAGAATATTTTTACATTTTTCGCCAAGAATATTGAAAGTGCATATAAAGGACTTAACGAAATTAGAAATAGCAAATAATTTTTATGATTTTCACTCCAACTGAGATTTTCCCCACAATTATTCTGCAAGATATTTCTTTTTCATTTATAATTTCTAAGCGGGTTTTTATTCAAAAAAGGACTTGATAATACCTACTTCTTAAAAAACAGATTGATCGATAAAACTATTAGGTACGCTTTCAATATTCATATTTTCACCTGAAATGCAAAAATACGTAACAAAAATCATGGTTGAAATGCAAAAAGTCATAACTAATAAAAAATTCAAAATTCGCTTTTTGATTTATATGATGGATTTCATCGAATTACAACTCCCCACATCATTTTATGAAAAAAAAATTAAAATATTAGTCACGACTTTTTCGACGATGTTGTTTTGTGCATTTCAGATAACGATATGTACTTAAATATCACTAATTTACTTTAAGAGTGTCAAAAAAGCAAAACTCGAGATAAACGGCTTTAAAGTTTTGAATTTATATATATCTACATATGTGTGTACGAAGAAGGTTTATAAATCGTCGGAACCTTTTTTGGTTTCTTGTTGTATGTTCGCCGATATCTTTTGACTACGCGAACCGATTTCAATCATTTTTCCACCGTAATTATAACATATATTTTATTTAAAGATTTCCGCCAAATATTTCGGAAAAATATGTATTAAGGTTTACGTCGAGTTATTTCCGGACAAGACTCCGTCAGAAAATAAGCGATATCCAAGGGCTTTCCCGACTCGACCAGGACTACGATCTGTACGATCGCTGATCGCGAAAATTTCGTGCATTTATAAGACTTTATAAATATTAACAAAATTAAAAAAAAATTTATAAATATTTTTCCAAAGCACTCATGGAAATTCGAATTAAATACTACTGGTGCTAGTGATTTGAACTAACTTTGAAAATATTCACACACTTTTTACGCGACTGCCTTAATTTTAAGTGACTACAAAGGAAATAATCTAAAAATGCCGGTTTGGGCACTCACGAAACAGGCTTGCTTCACTTTTATGATTCTTTTGCATTTACATAGTAACTGCGCATAAATACATATTTACGTAAATAAGTGCTAGTAGAAGCGTAAAAGAGTAGCAGGTAGCGTCAAAGAAGCGCAAGTGCAAGTCTCTTACCTCCTTTGATATTGTTAGCAACGCACCTTTATTGGTTTCCATGCAATTAAATGACGTATTCTCATTTTCATCTTTGATAGAGCGCATTTTTACAGCGCCATCTGCACAGGAGGATACACCGCCAACGCCAACGCCAACGCCACTGCCACCCCCACCACTGCCACCCCCACCACTGCCTCCGCTGCCAATGCAAGCGGAAAACGGCGAATCCAGCAGCGATTCACTGTCACTGTGAGCTTCGTCTTTAATCTTCGCCAAATTGCTACTGTCCGATTCTTGAGAATCTTGTGAGTCGCTAGCTCCTTTCGAGTGTTCCTGCTTCGCCTTCTTTTGGATTTTTTTCACCTTGGCACGCTGATTTTGAAACCAAACCTAATGTGGTGAGTAAGCAAAGAAGTGTTGGCTATTAGTGTACATAAGTTTGAGCGGAATTTAATACAGTTTTCTGCAAGAGGATCTACCTTTATTTATTTTATTTTATTTTTTTAGTTTTAGTATTAGTATGATTACACACATTTTTTTATTTATTTTTTTAAGCCATAATAAAATAATGTAGTCACTCACACCTTCCTGGTAATTAGACTAACTGGTTAAAAATTATTATTTTCTAGTGTATTTCATTGTTATAAACTGAATAAAAAATACGGGTAAATAACAAGATAACCAGGCAGGTGTGAACACCCTTAATGTTTCAAAAAAAAATATGTTTACATATAACGCATCTTTACCTGTACAATTCTTAAACTTAATCCAGTCTCCTTTGCTAAATTCTCTCTTACTTTTCGACATGGTTTTGGCGATAACTCAAAAGATGCTTTGAAAGCCCTTCTCTGCTGTGTATTCAGAATGGTGCGGGGTCGCTTAGGACCACGTCGTCCATCCAATTTCGGCGTAAATAAGTCGTCGCCATAAAAATCTGCGCGTAGAGAGAAAATAAATTAAACAACACATGGGCACATACATACATACATATAAACACATATGTACATTAGACCATTCCACCTTACACGCCACCAAACAAAAGTTCCCTGTACACCTCTGAGTCCTATTTCTGAGTATTTTGCAGGGCAATTTCCTAAAAACATTTTATTGTTTGGCGATCCTACATACATACATACATATGTAGGTGCACCAAAAAATGTAAAAACTTTTCACTAAAAAGCCATAAAGTATGTATATTAGGGCGGGTTGATTTTTTTTTTTAAATCGTATAGCAAAAACGTAAACTATATAAAATTCTAAGAAAATTCTCCGAAGAAACCATGTATCTAAAATAAAATCCTAACCTGCGCCTCTCGACTTGAAAATTTATATGGCTGCCTTTGCCAAAAAAATAAATGTTAGAAAAAATAGGTTTTTCCAAAAAGAAATCGAATTTTCTGAATAAAATTGTTTAGTAAGGTAGTTCTTTTGCACTTTATATTTTTTCTACACTCAAAATTTTTTTTCATTAAAAAAAATATTCACCCAAGCACGCAAATCAGAGGAGATGCAAATTGGGGTTCAACTGCTTTTTTGATAATTGAATATTTTGATTAGTCTCAAAACAAAACCTGCATTGCATAAACTTTAATATAATATAATAAAACAAAATATATTTCAAAAAAAGAAAATAATTTTAGCGAAAGAAGAGGAACAAAATTTTCAAGTCGAGAAGCGCGGAATAGGGTTTGATTTTAGACCCATGGTTTCTTCAGATAATTTTCTTAGAATTTAATGTAGATTACGTTTTTGCTATACGATTTTTAATTTTTTTTTCATCCATACAAATCAACCCGCCCTAATGTATTTTTTAAATAGTTCTACTGGAATATTTGAAATATTACCTTAGCAAAAGTATAATGATTTTTTGCGATATTTAATTTACTGGCATTGGGGTGAGACGTTATGGTGATAAGAACTGAGATCTGGTTGGTAAGTATCAGAACAGAGTACCTGAGGTTAAAGAAAAGAAACTGCTACTTTCAAATCCGATTGTAAATACAGAAGGTGTGACGAAAAATGCAAAAACCAACCACTGCGGTCGGGCAAAAAAAAAATATATATATTTTTTCTAAATTGCCTAAATTTTTTTAGAACCAGAGGTGTAAGGCGAACTTTTTTTCTGGTATGGTCGAATGTACATACGAACAAGTTTGCAAACATTTTCATAGCTAAATGGTGAATGAAAACTAGCGTATTTTTAGTTTCGACTTTTGTGATTTCCAACCTACCATAACCCTGCAGCATTTCCACCTCCTTTTCATAATCCAAACGGCAGAATAGTTGACCCTGCTTCACCACATACTGCTCTCCCTTCTTCAAGATGCCGCCGCATACTACGCAGGCAAAACATTTCAAATGGAAAACGCTGTCAAAAGTTCGCATAACCAGCTCATCAGAGGCGATTCTGTGACCACAGCCGAGGCATCGATTGCGCAGAAATTGTCTGTGAGTATGTGTATATGTATGTATGTATGTAAATGCATTAAAATGTAATAAGGTAACTTTGATGAAATAATTTTAGATTAAAGTTATGAATACTAGATACTAGTTACTGTTACTACTACTACTACTACTGTTTACTAGATACTGTTTAGATTTCATACGTGACTTATAGATCTGTGTGAGAGATCATTTTGCAACACCTCGAGCCAATCGGCCTTTACCTTTCGAAGGCTTTCCAATGACGCTTTAAGAGATCAATGCAGGAAGGGATAACTGAAAGTGCCTTGCATGCCGGTTATATGCAAACTTTATTAACTTAAAAAGATAAAATTTTTAAAAGCACATTTTCAATACCTATTCGTCCTGGTATACCAAAAAAACTGTATTGTTTTTAAATGCTACAGAATTTTCTTGCTCACTTGGTACCCATATTTTTATTCTGGCTGCATTTCTTTATTCATTCTGAACGTGTGGAATAAACCTGTTTGTTTATTTATTCTTTAGAACGTTCCTGATGATAAGTTGACGTATATTTCAAATGCATTCTGTTTATTCCGGCTGTGAAATGGGATTATCCGGAATGTATAAAGAAACGCAGCCTCTATATTACACTGATTTTTTTTCTTTAAAATTAATTAATTAATTAATTAAAGTCCATGAAACAAAAATTCCTGACGACGGAGTGAAAAACTAACAAGTAATTTTTAGCAAAAAAAAAACCGACTTCAACTCTCATATAAGAAAAATATATATATATATATATATATCTCTCATGACCCACTGATCGGATCTTAACCAGATTCCGATGCAAAAAGAATTATCGAAATCGGTTGACGTGGTCCAAAGTTATGCGGTAACATACATAAAAAAAAAATAAAAAAAAAATAAAAAAATATTCCGACGAACAGATAACCTCCTACTTTTTTGGAAGTCGTTTAAAAACACAGTTTTACTATATTTGCCCTATAGTTTCGTGAGTATATCGATTTTTTCGCGTGTTTTTGAAATTTTCCTGTTTTTGTGGCACGGTGTAATAGAATGAATAATTAATTGCGTGGAAATTATTTATACATAGAAAAAAGTAATTAATTTTGTCTAATAATGAAGTGAGAGTAACTGAAATTTTACTAGTATAATATTTGAAATATTTTGCCTCTAACCGAATTCTAAGAGCAATACACAAATATTACGTATACGCCCTGACAATTGATTGGGATTCAGCGTTTATTTAATTAGATTACTTGAACGCCTTAAAGCTCTTCAAGCTTTCATTTGTTTGGTTTTATGTTATGTACTTATACTGTACTTGTTTTTAAATGCACATACCTACATACATATCTACTAAATATGAAATATGTAAGTACATTTCATAACCATTCAAACAATAAACATACTAACGGTACCCAAATAAATGTGTATATACAAACATATACATATATATATATATACGCATACATATTGCAAATCATGAGCAAATAATATTTACCTTTCATAGTCTATGCGACAATAAAGTTTGCCATCGCGCGCATAACAGGAGTGGAGCAAGTGCAGGGCGCAGGTGGCGCACTTGAGGCATCCCTCGTGAAATGAAGTGTCCACGACTCGCATTATGTAACGATCACAAATTGGCTGACAACAATAGGCACACTGCGTTGCGTCTGATGCCGCGGCGGTGCGGCAAGTCAAGGCTGACGAGGACATCGGCAAATGCAGGGACAATGATAATGGCAACGCCATAGGGAGCCCGAGTGCAACAGCGGCCGCGGAGTCACATTTGGTGCCAGCCTTTGTGGCGTGGCGCAGTGATGTGGATGGCGTGGGGGGGCGTCGAGTTGCAAGGCGGCGAGTTGCCCTCGATTGGAAATTGTGTATGCGAGTGCGTGTCGAAATGCATTTGTATGTGTTGTTGTTGTTGTTGTTGTTGTTGTTGCTTTTGCAGGAGTGAGCCATGCGACTGCATAGTGACAAACATACTGCTGTTGTTGTTGGCATTGTTTGTGCTGCCATTGTTGCCATTCAGGCAATTAGTTAGGTTACTATTGCCGTTGTGGTCAATACAATTGTTGTTGCTGTTGTTGTTGTTGGTATTTGTGGAATACATGGCAGCCGTGTTGCAGCCGTCATTACAGTGGCCGCCTCCCCCCCCAAGCCCACCGTCGCCACCGGCAGCAATACTCAAGTTGAAATCATCCATTGCTGTGCCATTGCCGCAGAACAGGGAGGCGGGACCCAAGGGTGGCGGCGGCCGCCCCGTACCCGGACTCGCAATCGGCCCGGCTACTGATATATTCAACTCCATTGGTTGATGTGGCTGCTCCTGCTGCTGCTTCTGACCGCCATTGCCGGAATTGCTCATTTTGTTACAGTTGCTGTTGTTGTTGTTGTAGCACTTGTTATCATTCATGGAATTGCCATTATTTTTGTGGCTATTGCAATTTCCCATGACATTTGTGTAAAATGTCGTTGATGCCGATGTTGCCGATGCCGATGCCGATGCCGATGCCGATGTCGATGTCGCCGCCGATGCGGTCGGTGTTGTCGGATTTCCGTTTATTTCACCGCAGGCCACTCCTCCCGCGCCACCACACAACACCTCCCTGGACGGCACTGAAGCGGCTCTTACGCCGTCCGCTGCCAAAGCCAAAGCTGCTGAGGCCACCATTGTTGCTTCTGTTATTGCTGTTGGCCTCGGAGTGGTCGACGCCTCGACGTTCGAGTTGCCGGTGCCATTGTCGCTTGTTGTCGCACCGGAAGTTGTTGCTTTCAGTGCCGCAGCCAGTGTTGTTAACATTCTTTGACTTCCGCTCATCATCATCATGGGTGTGGATTGTTGCTGCTGCTGTTGCTGTTGTTGTGGCCGTTGTATTGGTGTGTGACACTTGAGGCCCAGTGGTACTGCCGAGCCGAGCCCATGCGTGTGTGGGAATCAATGAGTACATTGGCATGCGTGTACATAAATATGTGCGTGTGCGTATGTTTGCGTGCGTATATGTGCGTGAGCGATGGATAGAAAAACATTTAAACAATTTTTATTTGAGCCTCGTAAATTCCACTTTAAATGGCAGCCATACTATTTACCCTACAACTCTCGACGGCCAACAATTGAATGACCACAATTACAAATTTCGCATTCGTTTGCGACACCATTGCGCCAGGCAGTCAGTCAGTCAGGCAGCCAGGCAGGCAGTCAGTCAGTCAGCCAGTTTTTGTGGTCATGCAATGGACTTGTTTACAAATTGGGTCTGCGCCAGTGTTGACCAAACAAAATCGAGCCACATCGGCGCGTGGAAGGGGACTTGAACTGGACTGAAGTGAATTTGTGGTTTTGCAATTATGAAAATAACTGAAATGCGGATATGTAAATTGTTCACAAATACTAAACTCAATTTTTCAAATGGAAACCGCCGCATAGTTTTTGCCTGCCGAATTACACTGACAACTTTTTACGGTAATGGTTATGTTTGTAATTTGTCTCAATTTGTGCTGCACATTTGTGTGCCTATAAACATTTGTGGGTAGCAGGCTGCTCAATTTTATTTTATTTTTTTTTTTGTGTTTAACAGAACACCAATAGGCAAACGCTTTAAATGGCAAGAATCTTTAAAAGGCCTTTTATATGCTATAAAATTGTGTGGACAGCACTGAGGGGTGGTCGTAGAAAAATCATAATAATAATAATACATTGGCGCTTACAAATTTTTTTTCAGACAAATATAAAATTAATAAATAAAAAAAAAACCAAAACATGAAGAAATGAAATGCTTTTGAACGACAACAAGAACCCAAA